>NC_090871.1:644434-646934 GCF_036669935.1 Montipora foliosa
GAAAGTGTATCAGTGCAAGTTCGAGATTTTATACGGTATTAAAAATTCACTAACGATAGTGCACTGCACTGGTAAAACCATGTTGAATCGTGTTGGCGCCATCTTTTTTAGGTACAAGAATACTGAAATCGCTTTTCAAATGCAACTCTGGTGATGTCGGTGGTCAAGATAAAGATTTTCGGAAAATCACAGTTTAATTCGAGCAGACTAAAAATCGCTCAGAAACCCCTCAGTGATTCTTGACACGTGCGGTTTATTGCGTTCGACGGTAGGAGAACGCAATTTCTTATCTTGAGGAGCCTGTGCATAGGGTGAGTCTTGGTGAGCTTTCGGTCCCACTGAGACCTACAGAAGATTTGAAAATAAGTAATCTTCAAAGTCATAACGGTTACTTTTGAAAATGTATGTTGTAGCATACGAAATGTCAAGTTTATAAAAATGCGTTGCTTTACAATGTTTATCACCGCTATTTGTGTTTTGTTTCTAATTGAGCTTTGGCGAGTTTTCTTTCTTCGTTCGTCTGCTTTTTCAGCGCCATCTTGATTTACGTCATACGTGAGTGCGCATCTCGGTTTTGATAAGTCATATCCGAAAATGACGATCACGCACGCATCGGAGTCACTAAAAGACATTTGTTGGTAATTACAAATAGAACGCAAACTGCTGTGATAAACAAGAGGCTAAACAGCGCATAACTTTACATAGTCCTAGTCCACTTGAGTTTTTAAAGTAATGTCATCGCTGGACAGCTTAAATGTTGTATTAGTAAATTTTACGGTTGCATCGATGTTAGGGTGTTTTTAATAGTACCCGTAACATCAAGTCTTTTTTCCCGTATAAGGACAGATAAGCTCGATCTCTGATGTCCAAACTTATCTATAGAGCTAGTTGCTGGGATTGTAATAGATTGTACATTAGTAAAACAAGGCGTATGCTACATGACCAGATATCTGAACACTTCAAGGCGTTGTAAAGTAACAATGACACGTCAGCTCTTGCTGATCACGTAATCTTAACCGGTCACAACCTAAAATGGGACCACTTTGAAATTATAGCCGCTGGGAGGTCCGACCGACATTGTACCATAAAAGAAACTCTTTTATTCGTGATCTTCATCCATCCTTAAATGAATACGTTAGCAGCGAAAAGCTTTATCTTTATTAATGTTTTCATGTTTATTAGATATATGCATACATTTACAGCGGGGAACGCAGAGGGGAAGGGGCCTTAGTCATGCTTGTCACCGACGTTTGCGTCCTATTTCTAATCAAGCTTGGTTAGCCAAAGACGAAAAGTATCTACAATTTGTTGGTAATAATCTCTCAGAAAATTTCAACAAATTCCAGATTTTCAACAATTCAGTTTTTGCAACATCATCGCCTCTTTACTCCGAACTTTCCCTTTTTTTAGCTACATTCCACAAGCCCCACATATTAGTACTTTCGAAAACGTTCTTTACAGCCTGCATCGTCTTCATGGCATCTCGTTTCGTCTAGTAATTCCAACTTCCAAAGTTCTCCCAACGAACGCACTTCATAATCAATTAATTACTCTTAGATTTCTCTCCTAAAGTGATGAATGGGCAGGTTAAATATGAGTATTCTGATTGAAAAAAATGCATTAAGATGCATATGGCATCTACCAATCGAATATCAATAGTCTCCTCCCCAGATACGAACCCTGCCCCGCCCGACAGGGATTGACTTCAGTAATTAACCTTTTTGTAGTGAAAACATGCAAAGGATTGAAATGGGAAGACAAGAAACTGACTCAAGCTATTTGGTGATTTACAAGTCTTTCTCAGGTATATTACTGTACTTTATTCAAAAGAAAAGTAGAACTAATAACCACAGCTATTCGCGTTTTAACTTGCTGTGAAAAAGAAGTTGAAGTGAACGAGGTCGGCCTCGATGCCATTGTTACTAGATTCCCTTTTATTTTCTTCAATCTTTCATTTCTTTCGTATTTTACTAATAACCACATGACCTCGCCTCAGGAAGGCTATTTAGGTTGTATCGCTTCCTCAGAAAAGATGCATAGTTATTTTGACCACAAGTCACCTTGTTAAATCAAACAGATCGCACTTACAGTGTGAGTTAAGAATTACATCTTAGTCAAATTATATAAAGCATACGTCTTGCCACATTTCGAATATTGTTGTCCGATTTTGTTAGGCATTGGTAAGATATTAAACAAGAAAATGGAGTCAGCTAATGAGTACGACTTAAGAACAGTATTGAAAGCAGGTTCCAATATAGGAGTTACAATGATTTGCTCAGTTTAGCTTCAGTGCAATGATCCGATATGACCTAAAATGACCTACTCATTTTAGGTCACTTTAGATACCGTTGTAGCTCATTTTAGGTCATTTTAGATCATTGTAGGTCATTCCTTGTTTTACTAACTACGATCAACGTAAACACAGGTTTCACTTATGAAGACCGGCCTGTAATTGACGAAAACGTGTAAGCTTATATCAAGGAATGGTATCATTAAGGAT
>NC_090871.1:651934-656934 GCF_036669935.1 Montipora foliosa
AGTTTTTCAGGCTTCTTAATTGTCTAGGTAAGTCCGATGATCAATCCCTTCCTTTTTTTTTCTTAGAAAATGCGTTTGTTTGTTAGTTTTCTTCTCTTTTCTTTTTTTTTTTTCGTGTCATAAAAGGTCTTACCTGTCACTCCCCTGCTAAGTGGTGTCTTTGTGCATAGAGTCTTCTGTGCGTATTTGTTAGGTTTGAGGGGGCTGGGGTAATGCGTAGATTTCTCTGGTGCACACAGGAGAACATTTAATTATTAACCTGCACTGGCGTCGAAAGTCATTGTAACGGGAATGGCGTTTTAGTGGATCTTTAAACAAAATATACCCTTATGGAGCTCAAGAATGGAACGTCAACTGGATAAACAAGACAGGCGGTGAAATATAAATATCTGGAATCTTGAAAGCGACGAGTAATGGACTTCGACATCAATCTATCGACCGTCGAGCCGAAATCAAAGTGAGCTGTATTTCTATTATTTTACCAAGTGTGCTGTTATGTTGAACACTGAAACCAAATGGAAAATTCTCTGGTAACTTATGGGTTCAACAAAGACAGAGAACGAATCGAACACCTTAAGGGGATCTGTGATCTCTGTTGTCAGGCTTTTGTATAATTTTATTTGTACTCAACTCTGCACAGATAATTGGAAATGTAACAGTCAAGAATTACTTGAAAGAAAGCTTGTCGTCTATTTTGTACTTCATTATTCAAGAAAAAGGTTCTTCGTGGAAACGCTTTGAACCTGAAATTTATTTTGTTGCAATTTTGTTACAATTTGACACGATTGATTTTCGTCTCTTCACGCACGTAATGAAATAGGAAGGGGGTTTTGCCTCTAATAGCAAATATGTTGTTTGTTTCAAAAACATTTTCCCTGGAAAAGGTGGCCTTTATGAATTCATCATGTTTTGTAATATGCGAGCTTAACTGGATAATTTTTATGGCAATAGTAAAGCATTTTCATGTCAAAATGAAGTTAGCGTCTTTCTGATGTGTTAACTTAATTAAATATAAGCCACGTGAGTTTGTATTTACCCTCTGCCGTATCCTTGATTTCCACTCTCAAAATTACCTCCAGAACCTGCTTTTTGCGTAGAATAAGCTTTTAGAATGATGTTCTTGTCTTCTGTGGTGATACTTAACGATTCGGGAACATTTTGTGAAAAAATATTTATAACGGGTCACATGCGCAACTTGATCGCCCGATTATGCATAACATCTGCTTGGCCTTTTGACATCCCATTGAAAAAAACTCGTAAAATATTCGCGGACCGGTCGATTTCTCTGAAATTTGAAAGGATGATTGCTAACGAATTGAGAAAGATTTTTCACAATAACTAAAAATTCCTGTGTTAAGCATGACAATTCGACGAAGAGGTAAATTTGTTGCGTGGGTTGCTATTTTTGTTTTGATTGTTGTTCAAATTTTGACAGAGAATATTAAATTATGAAAAAATATCTACGGATAAATCGTTAGAAAACTCTTTTTTTAGAGGCTATTTGAACAAAAGAGATGGAACGCTTGACGAGAAATAATTTTTTTGTTAATATTTGAAAGAAGAAAAATTTCGCGGAAATCCGGACGCGGTGAAAATGAGTTAACAAATTTGCATACGTGCGTTGAAATGTGATACGCGGGGAGACAGGACCTTTTTCTCTCTGTCAAATGATTTTGTCATTCTAGTGTAAAATGACGTTTATTTGGGAAGCTAACAATATTTCCCTAATTATCTGGTTAATCCAGTTTATTGCTACGACTTGCTAGTGCAAGTTTGTTCATTTGCTTGACAAAATATTCCTTTACTCCGTACTTTAACCCAGAAACATTCAGATAGTAACAAGCTTCATAATTATTTAACCATTTCTTCTGCTTTTGTGCTTGTCAACATTGTGATTTGCCCATAATTCGCAAGTCTGTTTTTGTATGTCATACATGCTTAGATTTTCAATTAAATGGCCGCAAGTACACCCTGAAGTCAAAATAGATACGTTTCTCGGGAACCCGACAGAGAAGTCTTCCTGACCCGACAGATGAAATGTAAATATTCAGTTAAATATTACAACAAAATTAAAAAATCCAAAGACGAACGTTTCTTGGCTAAAACGTACGTTGTTTTACTCTGAAAATGACGAACGATTAACATTCTTTCCCGCACAGGCAGCCCAAGAGCGGTGTACGATTTATAGACTTTGAATGGGAAAATATACTTTGAGCTTATAAATGCTAAATTAAGCTGTAAATGTACAAATAAACTTCACTTACCGCTACGTACAGTTGTCCTCGTCTTTTCTGGGCAATGGGAAGGCAAAGTGTGTCCGTCTTAGACGGGTTTGTGGCTTACGAATCTTTGCGATGTCGTTGGTTGTTATGAGGGGAAATGACAACTAACGACATCGCAAAATTCGTAAGCCACAAACCCGTCTAAAACGAACACAGTTTGCCCTCCGATTGCACAGAAAAGACGAGGACAACTGTACGTAGAGATAAGTGAAGTTTATTTCTACATTTACAGCTTACTTTAGCATTTATAAGCTCAAGTATATTTTCCCATACAAAGTCTATAAAAATTGTACACTGAGCTTGGGCTACCTGTGTTCCCGGTAGTTCATTCAGTTGACACAAGGTGATCACGTGCACCTTTATCGTTGCATAGCACGTGATCAATTTCTTCCGTGTTTTTCATAAAAGTCAGAGACTGCAGAAATTTTCGTGTTTTTAAGATCGATTGTCATTAATCTTTCGATGAGAATTCGATTCAGAGTTATGTATAAAAAGTATGTTATTTTTTTTCTCCATCTGTCTTTTGGCTTGGCTTTTTCTGTTGGCATCAGATTAGACTAACAAGAATAGGAATTTTGAAGCGGAAACAACACCTTCAGTTCTTTTTTAGTGTTTGCAATAAACGTTTGCATAGTGCAACTGCAAGACATGCTGGAAAACGTCCGTCAGAGCTATTTGCAGTTAGTTTTTTGCAGACCATTTATCAGTAAAAAAGAAACGAGTGAATTTTACTCAAGACCGTGTTTTGTTATCTTTAAACTGAATTTATTACCAAAGCTTACAAAAGTAAAAGACCTCAAAATGGGACAGGACATTACAAAGTAATTAAACGTGTGAACGTGTTAGCCAAAGGGCATCTCCTGGCGCGACATGTGGGTGACTCCTCAAATGGTCTTAATGATCCCCCACTGGAACGCTGCAGTTCAATACCACCCAATTCAGTGCCTTCCACAGGCCACCCAGTGTACGCTTTATGTAGCGTCTAGTTGTCTTAACTTTATCAGTCTCCTCCAACTAATTCTGGCTAGATAGTTAAGAATGTTAATACTGTCTTGAGACACAATGCTCATTAACTCTTGGCCGAAAAGATCAAAGTTTAATTAGATTAAGTATTGAGACTTACCAGTTCCAGAACGAGATCTTGAGTGGACAAGGATCTTTTGGTGCGCAAATTGACTGTGGCGTTGTCAAGTGCATCAATCTGCAAAAACATTGCAATAAGTATCAGAATTAAGATGGACACCGCCGGTTATTTAGACATAAGGAAATCTATCGCCCCATAAAACGAGCTAGTAGGTCGCCATATTTTGGGGAAAGAAGAAGCTTGCGGGTTTCAACTATTACATTGAATTTGCGATTTCATGAAAGATTTTTAAATCTTTAAGTCCATTTTTAGGAATTCAAAAATTCCTCGTAACTATCATCAAGCACCCTATAGCTTTTCTGCTCCTTTTTCAGAAATCCAACAATCTTTAACAAATAAGAGGTTAATTGAATCCTCTTTAAATGGGCCTAAAAGACTTTCAGGAATTCCTTTTGGCGTTTCTGCCAAAGCAGAGTTCGTAACTGCGATAGTCTTCAATGTCAAGGGCAAGGTATCTTTTAGATAGTCGTCTATCAGTTCTCTTTTCCTTCTTTTTAACACCCTGTACAGTCTTCTAACAGTTCGGATTAAATATCGGATGCATGTAGCTACTTTTCATGCACGGGGATGATGTCATAGTGATCTTGAAATCACAATCGGGTGCTCCATAAATGCACACCCTTTCCTATTCAGACGATTAATTGCGAAATTCTTGCCACGCAAAGATACTTTGAAACCATTATACAACAAGTTAAAAATCCATTTTCCACCGGCAAGAGCCTGGAATTACTTACAGCCACCAAAGCGAGAAGAAGGCAAACAAGATGACGATATAGAAACATTTCGGTGGTTGAATAACTTGATAGCAGCAAATCTGAAAGAAAAATGAGTTCGCAAACACTACAGTAAACACTTACATATCTAGTAGATCAATTAGAAAAAAAAACCTGGTTTTGTATTAAGAAAAAAAATACACGACTTGAGATTCACTTACCGGTCCTTTATAAACTCTGGACGTTTAAAACTTTTGTTGAGCTCTTTCCTTGAGGAGATTCAATGAGAAATAAAGTCCTTCGAACGACTCAAAGAAGATAAAAAGGAATGGCAATAGCAACAGACGCAGAGGAAGTGGAAACTGCATCATTTATGTGCAGAATATCCCGTTAAACTGATGCATGACTAACGCCAAGCAGATCGTATAACTCATGACCAAGGTCAAAGCCAAGATCGATCTCCCAGTTTTTAAATCAACTTTCTCTTTGACGAAATTTACTTCAGTCCGCTCTTTTAAAACTCTTTTTCCAAAACTAGTTTGTGTTCTCCCCTTTAAAGGGGTTCAGTGAGGAAAAAACACGCTTTCGATGGACTAGAATAAGGTAAAAAAAGAATGGCATCAGAAAACAGCTGCAGAGGAAGTAGGAATTGCGGAATATTCCGGGCATTTACGCTGATGCTTGGCCGACTGCAAGCCGGAAGTGCAACTCCATATTTCGGTCATAGCGAAGATTGCTTCAAGTTCAGAAGCCTGCGAATACAGCCGCTTCTCATCGCTGATCGGCCCAAGCGGTGGTTAGCGATGAGAGGCGGGTGTATTTGCAGGCTACAAATTCAGGTTTATTAGAAAACTGATGCAC
>NC_090871.1:666934-669434 GCF_036669935.1 Montipora foliosa
GATCCGCCATTTTGCAAAGAAAATGCAACAATTTAAAGGAACACTTGCACGATAATCCCTCATATTCTTATGGAAAAGTATATATCATCCTCGAGGTTTGTTAATTTGAAGGCGTTGTGGAGTTATTCCTCCCAAATGCCCGGTCTGGCCGGTCAGTTCTGTCAAATGGAAAGCGCCCTCAGTATGGCTGGCATTCAAGAATTGGTGCTCACAGCCTATCCCATGATGCGCTGCGTTTCAACCGGAAGCGCGAAACTCTTGACGCTCGTATTGCGTAGAGAGGCCTGAAAAATTCAGGACTTCAATGGGGTTTGAACCCGTGACCAGATGACCACTCAGCTCCCAACGTCAGTGGCCTCATAGCTCAGTTGGTTAGAGCGTCGCACCGGAATCGCGAGGTCACGGGTTCAAACCCCATTGAAGTCCTGAATTTTTCAGGCTTCTCTACGCAATTGCAAAAATTGCGCTCATAACTGCGAAGATCACAGCTTCACTTAAACACAAAATATCTTTGGAAACAAGGGAACGTGAACCATTTTAGCTGACAGCAACTTTTGAAGAGTAATTCACAAGCCAAATTTTAAGGGGAACAACTAACCAACTCATTTGTTCCCAATTTTAGCTGTTTAGGCAGTGGAGGACAACAGCGCTAAATCGTCAGCGAGAGTAAGTAGAAACGAGAGTGTTTCCATGGCAACCTCTTAATGGGTGTCATGCCAAGTTTGAACAACACCCATTCAATATTTTCCCGGATATTCTCAATTTTGGGATTAATTACAGTCATGTATACAGTTTGTGACCTCATCAATCAACATATCTCGGAAAGGAGAGAAAATATTCTAAAATAGAAAAAACCAGAATTCATCATTTTTAAAGGTCCTTAAAGATATTTTTTACTTCATCGGCACTTTAATGAGCAAAACCAATGTCTCTTCACGCCCTACACGAGCAGTTTACACTTTTGCACATTTCTTTGCCGTCCTCGTCCTCGTGCAATGGTCTAGCCTGTGTTGCTGGGGAAATATTTTCTTACGGGAATATTTTAACACGCGCGAATAAATCGATGGCTGTCCGTTGTGTTTTGACAGCGAGTGCGCGGGGCTACGAGGTGGCGAAGACGCGAACGAAAATCAAAAGTACTCGTCACCATGTCACTCGCGGCCAACTCGCGGCCACCTCGAGGCGTTACTCGCTCCTGTTCGAATAATCCAGCGATAAAATATCCTACCAGCTACGCAGGCTTGCAATGATCTGAATTTGAGGATATGTTGAGGACGTGAGAACCCAACGATAACTTTCGATCCGTACACCCACGCCGTTCCTAGCGATCTTCCTGGAAAAAGATTCCTGGAAAGTTCGAACACATTTTCCGTGCCGAACGACTTGTAATAATCGCCAAATTATGAGAATATAATGCGAGGACAAATTTTTAGATGACGTTCTCATAGCCGTCGTCGTTGTCTTTGCCTTAACTCTCTATGTTATTAAAACAAAGAAAAAACCCGCCTTTTTCACCAGTTTTATATTAAACCTTGAGAACTCACGAATCCCTTTGAAACATTTTCACGAACTATTAGTTATGTAAAGAACTCATGCATACTACACAGGAAAGTAATAGTACTGCACGAAACCGGTTTTTATTTTAAAGAAAACTTTGGAGCGATATGTTCGCAAAACTATTTGTGCAGCGGGGGTGCTTTAGTAATGATTACTAGTCTGTCAGTGATAATTTATCACAGATTTCAGCGTGCGGCCTGCAAAATCATTAAATGGGCAATTTTAATATACCATTATATTTCCGATGTTTACAATTTTTCATTTGAGCATAAAACCATTTGGTGTGCTTCAATGTTTCTCAAAAATAATGGGATAAGTGACTTGATGTTGGCTATCCCAAGCGTATAATAATTTCTCCCTTGGATTGTAATCAACCATGGAGCTGTACAAGTACTGGTTAATAAATTTTATGTTTGGGTTCCACTGATTTCCTGTCTTCGTGTCGTAAGCAAAGTTGATTTTGGTGAATCTGTCATCGGGCTCGTCAATAGTGTAGATCACTCCACAAGCAACAAAAGCATTCCCAATCGAAGTGATAGGTCCTAAAAAATACAAGAGAAAGAATGGGATTTTGCCATTCTATATTTTGTCAGACACCACGTCACTAACGAGGGTGTACTGTAGAACCACTTTGGATCATTTTGGCTCTAATAGATACAACGATACTCAAATCGCGTTTCAAATGCAACTATGGTGATATTGATGGTCAGTCACGATAACAATTGCAGGCAAATCAAAGTTTAATCCGAACAGACTAAAAATTGTGGTGACGCGGCAGCGAAAAATCGCCAGCAGAAACCCACAATAATAGCCAATTCTTGACACGAGCGGATTATTCGGAACCTTATTTACACAGGAGCTAGTAAATACTTGAGGTTCACAATGCAACCAGGTTGACTATCAGGAAAAGTTTGATGCTACTCTGGGTTGAAGAATAATGAAT
>NC_090871.1:674434-689434 GCF_036669935.1 Montipora foliosa
TGTAACGCCGTCCACATTAAGTGAAACGAGATTATTTGACCTTTTACGCATAGATTTTACAAAGCTCCAAAACGGCTTGGGATTGTTATTAGTAGCAAGCTCATCAGCTAGGTCATTGATGTAGTTCCGCTTCGCTGCATTACACGTTTTTTTAACAGAATTATTTAAAGTGCGATATCTCATCCACAAGAGATCAGAGTTTACTCGCTTTGCTTTCCTGAAAAGAGATTTTTTCTTCTGGCAGAGCTTAAGAAGCTCCTTTGAAATCCAGGGGGGATTAAATTTACTGTTGTGTCGCCGCTTCGGAATACACTGGTCCACTGCCGCAAAAAATAAATCTAACCACGCCCGCCAATTATCATCCAAGTTGTCGTCGAAATATGCACAATGCCACGGTGTGTGTGAGAACAGTGATTTTAAATGTTCCCAATCTGCCTTTCTATATGCATAAACAAGTTTCTTTGATTTACGTGGGCGGGGAAGGGATCCGGACAAATAAAAGGTTAAACAGCGATGGTCTGAAAAGAGTTCCCCTACAGCTAGCTCGCGTACAAACTCAACAGATGTCGTAAGCACGAGATCCAAAATATTGCATTCTCTAGTTGTTTCATTTACAAATTGTGTCAAAACGTTATCTTGAATAATCAGTTCAGAGTCCGACAACATGTCATGCCTTAATGAAGATTTGAAGGTATCACGAACTGCAATCAAAACTCCTCCTCCATAACGGCCATCGCACATTCGATCACGCCTAAAGACCAGATAATTAGCCGGAAAATTTTCGCCATCAGCTATTGACGAATTCAGGTGTTTCTCGACTAAAACGACAACATCGTAAGCCTTATTAGCAACTTCCAAGTGAAGCATATCCACTTTATTAACAATGCTTCTCGCGTTAGCGTAAAAGAAGGATATATCCGTATGCGTGTTGTGACGACTGAATAAACGTGCGTTGCTTGTTGGGTTAACCAAACCGATTTCCGGGCCGGGTTTTGGATGAACGTCTCCACTGAGTTGAATTTTCAGCAACTCTTGGTTAAAAGAAGAAGAGCCGTTTACCACGTACAATATTCTTCTTTTCAAATTTTTCCTCCGAACAATACGTGAAAAGATAACAGCGCGATTAACGGAGCGATTAACGGAGCAAAATAAAATATGCTGCATGAAAACAATGTTGTATTCTGTGCTTGACAATAAATCACAACCGCATTCAAGCTAAAAAACCGTCTAATACCACTCTTCCGGTCTCCTAATATCCCGCATGTCCATCGCGTGACCGACACTACAAGCGGCTTAAGTTACGATTCAAGACCTGACTTCTCCACCCTCGCACCATTGTCTTAATCAGATACTGAAGACGAATTACCAAATGGTCATAAGATTAAGGAAAGGTTACGTTTATACAAACGTTGGCCGTGTAGCACTTTTATTTTAAACAGAGTTAACTGAATAGAGTGTAATGTGAAGTGCTAGATTTCAATACTTGTAGCTCAGTCGGTACAAGCTCGGTACTTGTAGCTCAGTCGGTAGAGCGGCGGAGATCTAACCCGAAGGTCGTGGGTTCAATTCCCACCCTGGTCAGAGTTTTTCTCTGTCCTTGTGTGGGCCCATTTCCATCTGTAGGGCTAACGCTCACATGGTTCATATGGTATTGAAATCTAGCACTTCACATTACACTCTATTCAGTTAACTCTGGTCATAAGATTAGCAGTGCAACAAATATTCTCAAAAAGAAACAATGAGAGCTTTTACATGTAATTCCTTCAACCTTGTTTCCAGGGTCTCTCTTCTCTGTGAGGGTATATCCAGGACATAATACTTAAAGGCATCCCGAAAAAAGGCATAACACTAAAAGGCTTCACGTTAAATGCCATCACGCAACGAGGTATCACGTTAAGAGGCATGAAGCTCAAAGTCATCACTCAACGAGGCATATTACGCTAAGAGGCACAACGCTCAAAGCCATCACGAAAAAAGCTCGATGAAAGGTACACAAAAACAATGAAATATTATAATAATAAAGATACAGCTTTTCGACATTGTACCATAAAAGAAATTCTTTTTATTCGTGATCTTCAACCATCCTTAAATGAATACGTTAGCAGCGAAAAGCTGTATCTTTATTAATAAGTTTTACATGTACATGTTTTGCATTTACAGGGTATATAGTCTCTATGTTTTCATTGTTTCTTGTATATCATTAGAAAAAAAATAGCTAACGGTTACTTCTGAAGATGTATGTTGAGACATACGAAACGTTAAGTCTATTTCAATTATGCGCTTGCTTAGTCTCATGTTTGTCACCGCAGTTTGCGTTCTATTTCTAATGAAGCTTCGTTGGCCAAAGACGAAAAGTACCCACGAAGAAAGGCATAACGCTGACAGTCATCACACTCTTAAAGACATTTTACACAGGCACAATCTTCAGGATAACCATCACACTTCCTTAGGATCCTGGCCTCGCTTGAAAGTGAGGCCCAGGGTTGGTTGACATTTTCCGAAATGCGTTAGTTCGAATTTTTACAATGGTCTTTGATCGAGAAATTCCAACTTCTTCCTCGCACGTTGTCTTGATGCAATACCTGAGAGAGGCCTTTATTGACTCACTACAACAAGTTAAAAAGGAACTGAAACAAATGTCATTTTATTCAGACTAGACAATATAATTGCTGTGCTTTTGAGATCAACAAGTGTTTGTCCAGACAGCGGACAAGTCTTGGCCCCTCATAGATGTGCACCCCGACGCCTTGAAATTTTTGTTGGAATTTGGTTTTGACGAATGAGAAATAGCAACGATGTTTCTGATCAGTTAATTAGCACTCGAACAATTCAAAGAAGAATGACAGAATTTAGCCTGAGCTAAGAAGCACAAGACCAGACTTAGGCAGTGGGGTGATTTCCATAGGAGAAATTTTGCTGCTTAATCCACTCCACTCCTTTTTGAAAAAGTTATAATATTAACCATGCATTTAAAACTATCCTAAATTCAACTTGCGTTTTCCTAACGATCTCTTAAAACACTCCATGCTGTCAAATGACCTCACATTCTCTACCAAGAAGTACTTCGCGGGACTGGTTTGCATTATTAATGCAAACTTAATGTAAACACATTAAGTTGTTGCATGTTAATTACGCTCTTTTGCTCTAACAAAATGTGCTATTCCTCGAAACGCTACTGAGTTTGCGTATGTTTCTTTGCTTTTGCTTGCGTTGTGTGTGAGCTAGCCCTTATAGCTTTCAGGGTAAAGAACTCTCTCCAGTATGAAGACTGGCCTGCCATTGTTTCAACACTGTTAACCTAATAATAAAGGACTGGTTAGTGGTATTAAGTATGCTTTCGTATTCTATGGATTTGGATAATGCCAACACTGTTCTCAGTATCTAGTGATTGGTGTTCACCTCAGTCTCTGCTTCACCGTGAAGCCTGACGATCCATACCTGTAAGGGATACTCTGCATGGGAAAATAGGTTAGCTTCGTAGAGTTGTACCGTGATTTCTTTCGAGGAAGAAATTTCTGGACTCGTAATATTTTGAAGTTGAAGTTGTTCGGGAGGCGGCGTGGTCCGGTGGTTAGAGCGTTGGGTTTGCATGCGGTTGGCCTGGGTTTGAATCCATTATAACCTCTGGTTAGGATTTGTTTCCGGTTGTCCCGGATTCAACTCTACCATGCTTTCAAGTATAAATAGCCAACTGGTTGTCTCCTGCAAGTTGGGATTCTTAATCATGTTTCTGTTAAGTTTGAATTGTTTCTTTCAGATTATTAAAAGTGGGGTGCCCGTAAACTAGCTTGATAGCTAAGTTCACTTCCACTATAAACAAAGCATTGACATTTTACGTTTATGTTCCTTATGAAATAAAAACTTCTCGGTCAAATGCATTCAAACTGGGTGAAGAAAAATATCTTTAAGAGATCCTAAACAAAGCACACAAGCCTTCAATTCCATAAGAGATGGATTAAGATATTCTTTCACGTGCTTTATATAGAAAGTCACGTGACTACACGACCAGGTGAATTGATCGTGTGGAGATAATACCCATCATCCTCCAACATGTAAGACTTCCATGTTTAAATTTTTGACATGACATGATCTTGTTTTTTTCGAAAATAAGGCATGTTCCCGCAGCCAACTTGTTTCGGGCAAGTTGTATGCTACATTCACAACGTTTCCCATTATAACAATATTGCATATTTTTGGTTTATAAAAGAAAAAACCTAGTTACCTGTGTTTAGGTTAAAACTGCGAGCAATCGTGTTCCCCACCACATCAATTTTACTTGCCCTTAGTCTATTCCCGTTGTTGGTGTTTCCACAAAACACCCACAACCCCTGCTCATCCACTGCCAGGTCCATTCCACTGTGGCCACCCCACTGGTACGGGTAACTTCTCGGTGCGCAATAACTCAAGCCTATTTCAGCCTCTATGTGCCCTGAGCGCAGATTGTACTTCACAATTTGGTTGGAGTTTTCTCTGGAATATAAAAGGAAGTATAAGGCGGATTCCGATACATAAAAATTCACCATTGTTAGAGTGGAGAGAAAGAACTAAAACATTGACCAAGTGTTAGAATAAGCTATTTCTCTAGGTTGAGGCTATTTCGTGGAACCGCACTATTTTTACTATGATAGCTATGATTACTTAACTGAATGAACATTTTCTCCTATCATGAATACAAAATGTGTTTAAAATATCACGGCAACTGATTCGCCTTTGTAACAAAAATGTTTAAAATACAATAAAAACGTTCTCTGGCTAAAAGTTTTAAAAAGGAACATAAGCTTTCGGCTGTCGATCTACAGCCTTCCACGGGTAAAACATGAAATTAAATTAGCGAAATATATGCAAAAAAGGCGAGATAAAAGTAATAAGAAGAACAAAGTGAAAGTATGAAAAAAGGTGGCTATTGTTTATAACATAACATAACATAACATAACATAACATAACATAACATAACATAACATATTACACATAACATGAGAATTTTATTCCATAAAGCTCATTTGTACAAATCTATACGCTTTATTTTCACATGTGAAAAAGACCTATACAGCCAATCAGAATGGCGTACAGCTATTTCACATGTGAAAGTATAACCAATCAGCGATAGCGTAAAGGCGTTTCCATGCCAATCACTCGTGCATCTCGTGCAAATCGTGCAAATCGTGCAAATCGTACTTTGTTATTGAATTAAATTAAATTTGCATTTGGTTCTATTGTTAGTGAGTTTTTGTTTCTAATTCGCGTTCAGAAAACTATTTTAATGAAAATTCTCATGTTATGTGTAATAAAGAGTTTACGACATAGAAAGTGCTTTGTACGGGGTTTTATTCACTCGTTGTTTGTGTCAAAAACCCTCACTCGCTCGTTCCTCGCTCGTTCGGGTTTTTGACACAAACAACTCGTGCATAAAACCCCGTACGCCGCACTTTCTATGAAGTAAACTATTTTTATTATATAGATACTGATGAAATACCAGGATTTCTCCTTTTACTAAAAAATCATATCTTCACCGCGCACAGTGAACATATCATTTTTATCTTTCACATGTGACGATACAGGTGTTGTCATGGTAACCAACACGATTAGCCAATAAAACGCGAGCTTTCCCTTCATTGTAAGATACTTTTGTGCTTCATTATAATTCTTCTCTAATACATTAACATTTTTATCGCAAAATCTTGACATCATGATTTGTTTTTCATAACTTTCATATCTTGTTTCATGCGTGTTTTAGCGGTTGGTGACCACTTTTTCATCATTTCGAAACTGAATAAAACAAGTTGCTTTAAATCTAGACATTTCATCAATATCTATATAATAAACAGAACATTACATGGCCCGCTTGGGGATACGAATTTTATCTTCTCGTGCTGAAAGTATCTCTCACTCGTTCGCTTCGCTCACTCGTGAGAGATACTTGCAGCACTCGAAGATAAAATTCGTATCCCCGCGCGGCATGTAATATCCTCTATATAACATAACATAACATAACATAACATAAGACCTTTATTTACACAAGATTAGATTTAAAGCTTACAAGCTTGTGGGGTCGTGTATGCTAACTACGTCATACTAATATATACATGTAAAATGTTCGATAAGACTAACTAAAATTTTTAAAAATACACATAGTCGCTGACTCTGTGTCTCGACGAAGAGACTGCTGTGCCGTCAAAGATAAAATCTTTGAAATAATCCCTGGCAGTTAGCCGTTTCTCTAATTCCTTGAAGCTTACATTGGTTATTTTTCATTGAAGTTCACCAAATTCCATAATATAGGCCCTCGATAGGCTAATGAGTCTTTCATAAATCTGCTTTTGTGTCTACGGATAGCTGCTACCTCATGCCCTCTCAGCGAGTAATAATTTTCTCGTCTACTAAAAATATTTCCCATAAACTATCTGGTAATATATTTTTGTATGCGTTGTACTTAATTTAAATATTTCCAGTTTATAACTTAATCTAATTGTTGACCAATTCACGGTTTTCACTACTTCACTGGATGCCATATCCTTAGATAAATTAAACATTATCCTAGCGTCCCTACAGTGCAATCTGTCAATCGAATTAATTAACTCTGAGTTACAACACGATCCCCACAAAACGAGGCCATAATTTATCGATGGTAAAATAACACTAAAATATAATTTTCTTTTTTTCTCTTTTTTAAAAATTAAATTAATCAATGCGATGACCGAATGACCATGCATGCTTTGCTTATTTACAACTCGGATGTCGTGCCTTCGAAGACGACATCCGAGTTGTAAATAAGCCCCTCAAGACCTTGCAACAAGAATTTCTTTCTCCTAAATTCAGACCACCTATTGAACACCAACCCAACGTGATTTACAAATACCCTGTGCCGATTGTGATTGGTGTTATGTAGGTGAAACCGGCCGTTGCTTTGAAACCCGCAAGAAAGAACATATTAGGAGTGTAAAAACATGTGCTAATGGGTCAAACATTGCGAAACATGCATGGTCATTCGGTCATCGCATTGATTTTCTCGAGTTATCGACAAAGGCTCTTTTCGTATTAGAAAAACTTTGGAGGCTTGGCACACCTCTGCTACCAAGCATACTGACAATAATTCGAAGCCGATTCCTAATCAGTATAGCATTCTTTTTAAACAATAGCCACCTTTTTTCATACTTTTACTTTGTTCTTCTTATTATTTTTCTCTCGCCTTTTTTGCATAATTATATTTTACTAATTTACATTTCATGTTTTATCCGTGGAAGGCTGTAGATCACAGCCGAAAGCTTATGTTCCTTTTTAAAACTTTTTTATTAAACGTTTTTATTGTATTTTAATATTTCTTATCCTGGCTGCGCCTCAATTTTTAAAAGAGTGTTTAAATTCATCTCTAAACAACAATAGCTTGAATAACCTCTTGATCGTAATGAATTAACTTAAGCTAGTGTTTGTCACTGGCTCGTGATACTTTGTTGTTATTTAAGACGTTTCGGCTAACTCTTAAGCCTTTATCAGTTATAGGAGCGAAACTAGACGCTCTATGAACGTAAACTGGGTTGCCTGTGGTACGTGTTACACAAAAACAGAAGGCACTGAGTTGGGTGGTATTGAACAGCGAATCATTAACATTCCCACTGGGTCTTAATTTGAAAAATTTGACCAAAAATGTACTGAACGGGCTAGAAAAAAAATCGTGTTCTTTTGTCGGGCTTTGGAAAAATAGAAGTCGAGGCTATTATTTTTCTCCGACGCGGTCCTCCTTATAAATAATGAACCGTCTCTAAAAACGGTGTTCAACCTCCTTAACCTGAAACGCTTCTTGACAAAAACCAGTTCTGAATCTCAAAAGATCCTGCCTCAATCATATACGAATCTTCCTTCAAATTAATCCGTTTCTTCATATCTTGAAGTTTTTCAAGGGTTCCCCAGTTAACGCTGAAGAAGCGTTCTTGATTGTTTTATACATGCTTGTAGCTCTGTACCCTCCTCTGCACATAACGTCTTGGATGCCACTGGGTCTTAATTAAGTATGGTTAGCCTCACTGAGACCCGAATCACAAGATTTGACTCTTCAAAAATTGTCTAAATGACAACAACACGACTATAACGAAACTGGGTAACAGCCACTCAATTTGAAGATGATGCGTAATATTTAACTCAGTAAACTGAAGAGGTTATAGCCTCATATTTACATAATGTCACAGAAAAATTAATGAACTTAACAAATTAAATATCTGTAACATTCCCTCAAATGTGCCCTTTTGTAAAGTGTGCAACACAAGCTGGTCAATAAAGCCTTCGCACTTGCATAGAACTTCGCAACTTCACTTAATGAGCCCTTTGCCGTCCGAGGTTCGCGAAATCGTAAACAAGTGGTTTGAGGATTCAACAACATTCAAAATAGTTTTATTCAAAATAGTGCCGTAGTTAAAATTTAAGGCTACCGAGAAAGACGAATATAAATATTGTCGATTTTATTTCTGGCGCTTCATACTTAGCCTCTATCATTTCCAAAACTCCGTGTAAAAGACAATTAACCTTTAACGTTCTTCAATGCTACCGAGAAAGACGAATATAAATATTTTAACAAACGTTATATTGATTGATTGATTGAATGCTGTAGTCTTTTCTCGTCAAGTTCCTGTACGTGCTGATCGACATACGTTCGGGTACTTCCACAGGGAAAAAGAGAGAGTGTTTGGCCTTCGGCCTCGTCGGCTAAATATTACGAGATATCACGCTCGCTTTCGTGCTATAACTGTTAATTATCCACTGGATCTTTTTATTTATCAGTTGCTCAGAGGGCATAAAAAGTGCCTGAATACTAATTTGTAGCCTTTCCCATACGGAAAGATGTCTCATTTTGCGAAAATTCAAAGTAAAATGGACACATATTAGGGTGGCTCAAACCGCTTTTAATACTTTCAAGAGACCTTGTCATTAGAAGGATTGACATTACAACCATTTATCACGTAACAGCAAGGTTATGGTACCATGTAAAACACCAATTATTGCTGAATAAGATGCAGTCATTTTTTGTGATGTGAAAAGTTACCATGGCAACAGGAAAACCTTGCAAAAACAGCCTATATTTTGGCTTTAGTTGCTCATATCTGAAAAAATGAACTCGGTGACCCCAATTTTTTATTGCACAAAAGAGATCAGCAGGCCAAGATGAAACTCTCTGCAAAGTTTAAACAAATTTTGTGGACCGCTCCACAAATTTTGTTTGTTAATTATTCGGACATGCCGGATTACATTTTAGAAATAAAAAATTGGGGTCACCGAGTTCGTTTTTGAGATATGAGCAGCTAAAGCCAAAATATGGGGTGTTCTTGTAAGGCTTTCCCGTTGTCATGGTAACGTTTTACGTCACAAAAACGACCGAATCTTTTCCAGCAATAATTGGTGTTTGATATGGTACCATAATATTTCTGTTAGGTGATAAAGTGTTGTAGTGTCAATCCTTCTAATAAGAACGTTTCTTTCAGGTGTTGAAACTGGTTTAAGCCACCTTAAAGTTGTTAGAATCCAAAACGGAGATCAGAATTCAGTAGACGAATCTTTCATCTTCAAAAGCCCACTGGATCCTATCATTTTTTGTACCAGTAAAGGCCGGTAAAAAGGAATTTCTAAGGCCTATTTGGGCAGATTGGCGCATTTTATTTGTCTCCTAAATTTGAATAACGCACGCTCGAGCTTTATGAATAATTAATAATTTCCGGTCATTTTGCGAAATGAGGTGATCGGCAGGGCACATGTATGTAATTATTTATCATTGTTATGTAAATAGTCAGCCAGAACTCAAAGTAAATATCATTTTCAAGGTGTTAATTAGCAACTTGACACGTTATCTCAAGAACAGGGACAAGTAATCCAGAGGTGTACAGTGGGTCGGAGTTCAAGGCAAGCTGCGAGTGGTATATCAATGTATAAAATGGCAGAAAAGCTGAACGGGACCTGGAAAAAAGGACAGGACGAAGGAATAGAAAGAGAAAAGCTGGGACGAAAAGGAGCAACGGTGTGAGCGGTGTGAGAGAGCAATGGGGGAAGGGAGAGGGAAGGAGAGGGAAAGAGAAATCAGATCCATTTTTATTCATCCCGTAAGTACAAATTAGCCATGTATATATTCGATTCCCTTGGGTATACGTATTGTTCTACAAAACAATAGCGCGAGTGCATAATTAATTTATTCTCCATGCATAATAAAGTACCTCTACGGAAATCATTCCCTAGTAACTTGTAAAAATATTTATTTCTAGGTCATCTTCAACCTCATAAATAAAAATACAGAACACCTCACTATTTTGATGTTAGAATTTGATGACGTCACTGTACAACCATCTATTGTGCGGGATTAAAACAATTCCCTCTGAAATAAATATGTAGAAAGTGTGTAGTCTTTAATCGAGATCAATGCCATACAACACAATGAGATGCTTACCTAAGTTTGTAGATGATACAACTTCCATTCTCTGTTTATATGTTGTTCCTCCCGATGACAACAATCGGTTCAAATGAACCAAAGCGAATTTTGGCAATATGTCGTCGCTTTCATGAATTCCATTTTCTTTTTTTTCACAGAATCGCTTTTGTGATTATGATTTTGAATTTCCATTTTCCAACTCCACAAAGGCATATTTTGTTTGAGGATGGAACAAAAAAGTTTCGGAGTTAAACCGGGACAATTAAATGAAAATTCTCTCCAAGACCTACCGAAAACAGAACCTTTCTACTACACCCTGAAACCTTCCACAGATAGGGGAATAACGACCATGGCACAAAAGTGAAACTTAGCATGGGACGTAGAGGAAAAATGTCTAATCGGAGTTTAATAAATAGATTAATTGGAATGGAGTCAGTGAGAGCCATCGAGTCCACACTCCCTCAGTAAACCTCATTGATGAAAATCAATTAGCTAAAAAGGTAACGCAAAGGTACAATTACTGAAACAAACAGGCCAGTGCAGTCTTTTACCTGTTGTAGTAGAGAAATGGCCCATACACAACAGCACCTGCTCCGTCCCAGTCATAAGGCAATGTGTGCTTCTTACGCACCAGACCTGCTTTAAACATGACCATGTTTTCATACTCTTCAAGCTCCCTTCTGTCATAAAAACCTTCCATCACAAATATAGTTTCAGCTCCCATGATTCCCAAAGGGTCTTTCATCCAGGCTCCATAATGATTGCCCCTTGAGTTGTGGGTCACAGGTTTACCAATCGACTTGATGTTAGTGCAATTGTCTGCAGGAAAGCAAAAAAAAGAAAAAATCGTTTAGTTGAATGATGGCCCAACTAAAGAGTAAGCAGAAGTTCTACAGCCTTTGGTGATATGTTTTCCTCACTCAGGAATGTTCAGTGTCATTTGTTCATGCAGAGATAGAACCTATGGCCCTCAGATTATCATGAGATTCGTGGGAGCCATACCATTAATGTAGGTTAATTTGATGTCTAATCTCTTCTTCAAAACACGTTCCTTCTTTGTTAATTGAATTCACCAAAAAAAGGAATTCTCAGAGGTGCCTGTAGAAGCCCCCACAAACCTCTCTGGAGAATGTCATCATTGATGCCTGCTTTGGCCAAGTCATGCTTCTCCTCAATAATCATCCTATGCATCTGACAAAGGAAACAATGGGACAAAGTAATGACCAACAAAATTACGCTCTCTTCACTGTAGTTATTCCTTCCTCTAAAGTGATAAAACCAAAAACGCCGCAGCAGTTTGTAACTAAGGCTTAAAAAATAATATTTCGCTCGAGCATCGACGTGTTGAGTTCATTGATTTATCACAGCCATAAATACTGCTAAAGGCACCTGGCTAAAAAAACTAGCGGCATTGAAACAACAGTACTCAAAATCACGGTTTAAATCAAGAGGTAGAAGGTGGTTGGATAGTGAATGAGGATCAAATATATCATATATTATATGCGATCTGGCCACGGGCTTTACGTTTGATATCATTTTTACTTTATTGATTTTCTCCGCAATAACATGTGAACTTCAGTCTTGTTTTTATAAAATGATGATAGAACTTCTTTAACAATTAGACACAGTTTAAAAGCTGTGCTTAATATTCAACAGCGAGTTCATGTCTGCTTCCTATTCACAAAACGAGTTTAAGTGCGAAGTTTTTTCTTTCTGTCGTATTTAAATTAAAGTAGAACTAATTACCATCACAAAAACTTCGCACTGGCCTATTGAAAAGCTCAGAGCGATGCCTCGCTGCATTTATTCTGTTAAAAAGGCAACGTTTATTAGATTTTTCTGGTGTCTCCATAACAATGAAATATTAATTGTGATAAGGCAAATTTCTAAGCGAGAATTGATCATCGCCGTTGAGAGGAAATATTAGTATCCGGCCTTTGAATGAAAGAGACGCTGGAGTTGCCCTTCTCACTGCTTTTCACTGTGATTAATATAAACTGACTTAACCTTACATCAACTTGATTTACGAAATGGATAGAGTAAAGCTCTGGAGTTTTTCAGGCTTCTTAATAGTCTAGGTAATCCCGATTACCAATCCCCTCCTTTTCGTCTTTTTATCTTCACTTTATCAGCGACCCCCCCCCCCCCCCCCCCCCATCCTTGCTAACTCTGGCTAGATAGTTAAGAATATTAACACTGTCTTGAGACACTGTGCTCATTAACTTTTGGCCGAAAACGTTAAAGTTTAATTAGATTATGTATTGAGACTTGCCAGTTCCAGAACGAGATCTTGAGTGGACAAGGATCTTTTGGTTCGCAAATTGACTGTGGCATTCTCAAGTGCATCAATCTGCAAAGACATTAAAATAAATATGAATTAAAAAATTAAAAAGATGGAAATTAAAGCCGCCGGTTATTTGGACATAGAGAAGTCTATCGCCCCATAAAATGAGCTAGGTCGCCATATTTTGGGGAAAGAGCAACCTTGCGGGTTTCAACTATACATTGAATTTGGGATTTCATGAAAGATTTTTAAATCTTTAAGACCTTTTTTAGGAATTTAAAAATTCTTCGTAATGATCATCAAGCACTCTATAGCTTTTCTGCTCCTTTTTCAGAAATCCAACAATCTTTAACGAATAAGAGGTTGATTGAATCCTCTTTACTTTCAGGCTTTCCTTTTGGCGTTTCTACCAATTTGAAAGCATAGTTTATTTATAACTGCGATGGTCTCCAATGTCAAGGGCAAGGTATTTTTAGATAGCCGTCCCTCAGTTCTCTTTTCCTTCTTTTTAACACCCTGTGCAGTCTTCTGACAGCTAGGATTAAATATCGGATGCATGTTGCTACTTTTCATGCACGGGGAAGATGTCATAGTGATCTTGCGATCGCAATCGGGTGCTCCATAAATGAATGAAGGGGGTAGTTTCTAAAGAAACTGTGGTGCTGCGCCGGTGGGGAAGTAGTATACAAAAGCTGACGTTTCGAGCGTTAGCCCTTCGTCAGAGCGAATCCAAGGGCTAACGCTCGAAGGGCTAACGCGGCGCTTGAAACGAAGAAGGACTAACGCTCGAAACGTCAGCTTTTAAAATCTCTGTACGGTGGCCAATTTACATTATCAACTCCGTTGATAAAACCAAATTTTTGTATGCTCCATAAATGGCTACCCCTCTTATTCAGTCGACTAACTGCGAAATTCTTGCCACGCAAAGAAACTTTGAAACCTTAGTGCTACAGAGAAGAATACCATTATACAACAAGTTGCAAATCCATTTTACACCGGCAAGAGCCTAGAATTACTTACAGCCATGAAAGCGAGAAGAAGGCAAACAAGATGACGATATAGAAACATTTCGGTGGTTGAATAAATTGATAGCAGCGAATCTGAAAGAATAAGTTAGCAAACTGGTTTCGCATTCAAAAAGGAAAAAAAAATACACGACTTGAGATTCACTTACCGATCCTTTATAAACTCTGAACGTTTGAAAGTTTATTGAGCTCTTCCCTTGAGGAAATCCACTGAGGAATAAAGTCCTTCGAACAACTCAAAGAAGATAAAAAGGAATGGTGACAGTAGCACACACAGAGGAAGTGAAAACTGCATGCAGAATATCCCGTTAAACTGATGCATGACTAACGCCAAGCAGATCGAATAACTCATGACCAAGGTCAAAGCCAAGATCGATCTCCCAGTTTCTGAATCAATTTTCTCTTTGATGACATTTACTTTCCGGTCTCTCAAAAACCCTATTTCCAAGCTCTCTTAAAGGACTCCAAGGAGATAAAAATAAAGGAATGGAGATGGAAACAGGCCGGTTTTCGATAGGTTTTTAAGGTACCGGATTTAATAATGAACGTAGCGTACATTTTTTTTTCCATTGTGAGGACGACTCCAAAAGTATTGGGAGTCAAGAAATGCTGTTTACATAACGTATCGCGTGAATGAAATGCCATCCGATCGATTATTCCGTTTAGTAAGCAAAATGAGGCGTTGTGACTTTTTGTTAGCTGTTAGCTTGAGGGATTTATTGTTCGATTGTCTTGTGTTTCTTCAGCCCGTGGCTTCCTGAGATACCCAAGTCCAAAAAGAAAAATAGAGAAAGGAAAAAAAAAAGAAGCCCAAGTATCTTAAATTTCTAGCGTCAAAGTATCGGACGTAAAATGGTAAACAACCGGACGAAACCTCCTGCTTCCGGCCTCAAACGAAAACTCTGTGGAAACAGACACAGAGGAAGTAAAAACTGCAAAACATCCCGTTACACTGATGAATGACTAACGACAGGCAGCTCGTCGAGTAACTCATGACTGTGGTCAAAACCAAGATCGACCTCCCAATTTCAGTTTTCTTTTCGACGAATAATTGCACTACTAACGTTAACTTTGCTTTCCGATCTTCTATAAACACTTTGTTGTATACTTCCCTCAGTTGAGGGTTTTTTTTTTCTTTCTCTCGAACGACTCAAATGAGAAAGTCATCAAAGGAATGACAGCAGAAACAGGTGCAGAGGAAGCAAAAGTTGCAGCATGTCCATTTACGCTGATGCTTAGTCGACGCCAAGCCGGAAGTACAACTCCAGTATTACGGTCACAGCCAAGAT
>NC_090871.1:696934-706934 GCF_036669935.1 Montipora foliosa
TAAGATCGCTGGGAGCTCCCTGTTTAATGTTGGGATGTTGGAAACGAGCTCCGTTGGCCAGATCGCTTCACCATGCGAACTACCGGGACGTTTTTAAAGCAGGTCAGGTAAACTGGCAGCAAGCGCTGTGCACCTGCTGTAATAATTATTTCAATGTATCAATAAATGAAGACATACAAAGCTACTTACAAATAGAAGTTTAATAAAATTCAATGAGATAAAATATTTTCAAACGTAATACCTATATCAATTAGGATATTAGAAATTTAGAAGTAATTACTGATAATTAAGAAGTTATTAATAGTTATAGTTGACCATAATAATATATGCTTAAGTTGTATGATATATTCGTACCTTTGACGCACTGTCACAGCATGGCAGCCTGCGCAGCAGGCGCGCGGTTTGGTCAATTTTTGACGCTTTTTCCACCGGGTTTGACTACCTAGTGATCGGTTCAATGTAATAGCCGCGCGAAAACTGGAATAAGGTCACAAAAGGAAACAAAGGGAAAGGGGGCGGGGAGAAGGAGCAAGAAACCGTCTGCAATCAACCTCGCCTATTTCCAATCATCCGTGACGAGGATGAGTTCAAAGTAAACCACCAACCAATCATAGCGCGCCTTATGTAAACATTAGTGGGAATGCTTTTCGTACCTTTGATTCGAGAAACTTAGATCTAGTATATACGTCGCACTACCGTCGAATTGACTTGATTGTAGGTCTGGACCTTGAATTAAATTCGACTGACTTATAATCGGCGATAGAGCGACGTATAAACTAGGCCTTACCGAACTAAATAAACATGAAAGAAATGTGTATTTGAAGTGGGAGTCATGATAGACGAAAGATAAAACTGAGTGGTTTCAGAATTCAGTTGGGAGAGCATTGCACCGGGATCTCAGAGATCATTGGTTCGAATCCCGTTGAATCCACCTGAATTTTTCAGGTGTCTATAAGGGACAACTTTGTAAGCAAGGACCAGCGTAACAAAACAGAAGCACCGGATCCTGGTGAAGGACCTTGCCGGCGATTTAAATATTATAAAAAGCTGAAATGAGCAGGGGTGATATAACGGTGAAGGAATATATTAATATTTCGAAAGGCACTGCCTTTCTTCATCAGGGTTTTACAAGCAATGACTACGGTTAACAAAGACGTAACAATTTGAATAGTGATATGGCGTGTGGCATGGTGATACAGACTTAAAGATAAGGATTTTAACGGACTTAACGGATACGGTGCAATAATAATAATAATAATAATAATAATAATAATAATAATAATAATAATAATAATAATGATGATGATGAGGAGGAGGAGGAGGAGGAGGAGGAGGAGGAGGAGGAGGAGGAGGAGGAGAAGAAGAAGAAGAAGAAGAAGAAGAAGAAGAAGAAGAAGAAGAAGAAGAAGAAGAAAAAGAAGAAATGATAATTGAAATTGTATAACGGTAAAGAAATATAAGGGAAAAGGTGGATTACATTTCATCTGCCTTATTAAGACCTAAAGGTTCATGAGTGCTGGCTATGTACACGTACACTGTCACGATTGGAATGAATGAGCTCGAGTGGACCACAGGCAGACAACCCTAAGGATGCGAGAGCGCGTGACGTCACGTTATTTTGAGACAGTTGTAACGGCCGATTCAACTGATGGAGGAAAATCTGGAAAATGTTCCATAAAAACTTCAAATCACGATATTTCTTCTCGAAAATTCATTTTATGGACAGCCAGATAAATAAAGTTCACTCAACTACTATTTTCTGCGTTGTCCTGAGTGATTTGATGCGTTTTTGGGACGCTTCGATTCCCTCTTCAGATCCCACGCGTCGCCACATACGATATAAATAGACAAGGCGTGCAACTTCCAAGACCGCTCACGGCCGAATGCCTCCAGAATTTAGCCGAATTTCTCCCACTTCCAAAGGTCGTTCGCCTCCCAGCCTTGGGTACATAAAAAGTCGATAATTTTGCTAGCATTGTGCCTAAAATCATCGCATTTACACGGCTCTGCAACCTCTAAATCCTACTCGATTTTGAAGCTTCGCTCAGGTTTTTGTTATTGCTAGATGACGTGGACAGAAGTCATGCACCATTGAATTTGATCAAATCAAATTAACCAATCAAAAAGCACAGATTAATAATTTTGTCTCTCTTGGGGGAAATCTATGATTTTTGATTGGTTAATTTGATTTTGATGACGGTTATCAAATTCCAATGATGCATGTGCGGTGTCCGGATTATTTGACAACAAGACGCCTACATGGGCGTATCCGTGGAATGCGCAAACAGTTAAGACAAATTGTCCAGTTACAGTCAACTTCAAGTACAGGTAAACTTCGGGAAATGGCGAGAGATTACCAGAAAGATAAATCTGTTATATAAATTAAAGTTGTTTGTTGTAAAAATTCGTTATTAATGTTACTAAATTTGCAAATGCAAACAACGAAGCCCTATTAGCAGGTTATCAGGATACGGGATTTTTTATTTATTTATTTTTTGGAGGAGACTTTATTCAAATCCTGCAGTTTTACCAGCTTCCTTAACTCCATTCATCCAAAAATTACATGATCAGCCTTAAATCATCCGAAAAACTTATTACAAATCACAGTTCAACAACTTATCATCCTGGGCCAGTTGTTCAAAAGCCAAGTTTTAAAACGAGTTTTATTCTCTACTCGCAAATGCTGTTCAAGGCTGATATTCAATCTTGAAAAACAAAAATAAGCAAAGGAAACTGTCACCAAAAAGTTGAAAACATAATCGGCTTTCGAACAACCGGGCCCTGCATTAGAAGTCCGGTTCCGTAATCCTGGTTTAGTTCCTTGCAAACTGTTTAAATCTGCCGTGGCGAAGAAAAGAAGACAACATCTGTACTCTACTCTCTCAATGCTCAAAAATCTAAAAATTCCGTAATTGCGTGTTCTATAGTCCAGTCCAACTTTCTAATTTTACAATTCCATAATCTTGACTTCAGTATTAGAGTAACTTGGTACCAAACGTACCACAATAACTCGTTAAGGAAAAAGATTAAATCCAGTAGTCCAGTCCGGGTTGAGATCGCCAAAACTCTCTTTATCATGATTCAAAACTCAACAAAAGCTACAAGTAGTAAATAGTTCTCAGAAACTACAAAAGTTCGTCATGATTCTACACTCGAGCTGCCTTCAAGGCTGACATGTTGATCATTTACAACTTATTTTTCACTACAAGCTTAAGCGTGCACTCTGAGCTGCTGACAGCTTTCCAAGACCGATGTTTCTAAAGTTAACCCGGTCCATCGGGGTTAGTATCTGGATGGGGAACGTCAAAATATGCGACTTACGGTCAGGAACATACGACCAAAAATTCTATTTTAACGCTCAAAAATGCGAACTAAGCAAGGTACTGATTTTGCTAGCCTGCTTTATGCAAAACAAATATTGACGCAAAAGTATATAAATATTAATATGTAGTTTTTAAGGAGAGCAGAAGGAACTTCTAGGAAGTGTCGATCAAGAAAAAAACATTTCGGGAGATTTTTGTTACGTTCAATCAGAGTTCAATTTTTTTATCGTACTTTTGGCCGTACAAGTAAAATCGCAAAATCGAAAGTGACATCGATTTTAGCGCCCGCCTGTGATCAAGTTACCTTGCGTGTTTAATACTGACAACTCACGAAACAAAGGATGCACCTGAGACAAAATTACGGCAAGACACCGGGTTTTTGTTAGTTTCCTTTTTTTTCTTTCAAGTGTTATAAAGTTCGACAATTTAACACAAAGATCACAATCGTTGATGCTAGTCCACCTGTCAGCTAAAGTTAATCTCCTCCGAATGAGGTTAGTACTTGGATGGGGGACCGCTGCAAGTCCCCGTGACAACGATAGCTAATTCGGTTTTTTAAACTTGATTTCATTTTTTATCTTGTTTGGCCGTTGAAATTCTTTCTACGTCCAAACGGCAAACCAACTGGTTCCCAAGAAATATTGGAGTATTCGTTCTATGCAAAATACTTCTAATGAAGTATTCGTTGTATGCAAAATAGTGTTCACAGTGGTACACACAAGTACGAGGCAAGATCTAGAAATAACGTAGAACATCATCCTTACCTTTAAAGCTTGCCATTCTCAAAGAAAAAGCATCTGTCCACTTAATCGAATAGTTTAATACTGAATCAATTATGGCGGGCAGAAAGATTCCACACTAAATCTTTGCTTTCATTAAGATTAACGGAAGTGTGTTACGGTGGCCGAGTGGTCTAACGCGCTCGCAAATAATTGTGAAGGTTGGGAAAGAATATGAGTTCTCCTCGGGATAGGGAAGTTTGGACTTACTGGAGGGAATAAATGTAAATGCACCCTATCGGAGATTAATTCAATATCCTTGGGGTATGCACATTTGTGACTACCAAGAAAAAGAAACCAGACCGGTTTTAAGACGTGCTATGCCTTCGACATTCCACGTAATAACAAAAACCTGATCGAAGCTTGAAAATCGAGTAGGATTTTAAGGTTGCAGAAGCGTGTAAATGCGATGATTTTTGGCAAGATGCTAGCAAAATTATCGACTTTCTATAGACCTTATTCCAAAATGGCCGTCATTTAAATATTCTTTTGTTTTTATTCAAATTAGCCCTTGATGCCTCGTTCTTGAGCTGAAAATTCAAAAGAATATTCTGAAAAATAATCCACGTGGCTTACATAAGCCACGGATTACATAAGACGCGAACTGGGTCATTTATACGAGTGCGGCTTACGTAAGACGAGGAATGCTCGTATAAAGGGTTCGGGGTCCAATGACGACGTAATTTATTTTGATGCCTCGTTTTGGGGTAATTCGTTAATTACTCGCGCACGCCACTTTTCTCACGCGAGTGTACGTGAGCAAAAAGGAAGTCTGGGCTATAATAACAAAACATGCGCATGCGCAGGAGCCATTCACGGCTTGAGCAAGCCGCAGACAACGCTTGAGTACATTTGTACGAACACTTTCACGTCCAAGGTAAGCCGCAGCCAAGATAAGCACAGCCCAAAACCCCTAGGTCAAGATAAGCCTCGGCTCGAGCTAGCTGCGGATGGAGTAAGCCGTGAAATTCGATTTTCTACCATTTAAACGGAATGTTCACGCCTCATGAAAGCCGCGGCCAGGGTAAGCAGCCGCTTATTTTGTCTCTAACCTATACTTCTCGTTTACTGGCAAATAAGGTTTCGATCTTGTGGGATTGATTTCAGGCGGTTTCTTGCTCCTTCTCCTCTTCCCTTTCCCCTTAGCTTTCTCGTTTTTACTTAATTGTTCCAGTTTTTCCGCTTCCGTTACATTAAACCGATCGCTAGGAAGTCAGTCCCGGTGGAAAAAAGGTCCGCAATTGGCCAAACCGCCTAGTGCTACGCAGGCTACAACATTGGATTAATTGTTGCCTCATTAAAAAGACGTGTTCACCTGTGCTTAGGTAAAAATTACGGGCAATGTTGTTTGTCTCCACATCGATTTTACCGGCGGTGAGTCTTTTATCGTTGTTGGTAGTTCCACATAACACCCACAAACCCTGCTCATCTACTGCCAGGTCCATTCCACTGTATCCACCCCACTGGTACTGGTTACTTCTCGGTGAGCAATAATTCACCCCTATGTAAGCCTCTATTCCCTCTGATCGCAGGTTGTACTTCACAATTTGGTTGGAACTTTCTCTGGAACATTAAAGGAAAGTAAAAGGCGGACTCCGATTCAATTAAAATCACCCTTGAAAAATATGCGCTCACTCGTGAAATAATTATTTTTCAACACTCGAAGAGAAATTTCGTATCTCCGCGCGGCCATGTTATATTCTATTTATTATATAAACACCAATGAAATACTAAATCATTTCACGAAAGGCATCGAAAGGCGCGATTTTCATATGTAACCATAGCAACAGTGATCTTTTCACGTGTGAAGATATCATGTTTTCGCGCGAAAGCTCACTTGGTATTTCATTAGTGTTTATATAATTAAAATAACAATTTCAGAGGGTTTTTTAAGCTGGTGGTCATGGGCATGTATTTGATGTGGTCTAAATGCTGCGCTTCAACTTGAAAATGACCAGGAAACTTTCCCCGTTCATCTTTGTTTTTGTTTTTGTTGTGTTTTGTTTTGTTCTTTCCTAAAATGTAAGGAAAAGATCAAAAGATCTACGATTCTACAGTTCGATTGATTGAACACTCACGCTCCCTCACATCTCAGACACACTACTATTATCTGGAAAGCCAGAACGAAGCAGGAAGGCGAGGATGAAAAAGGAGTATAAAATATCATTTTTCGTCGATCCATCATTAAACGTCATGGTGTTTTTTAGTTTTTTTAGCACACAAAACAACACTTTAAAGATGACAGGTTTACTTAATCTTGGAATAAGAGCCAAAACTTAGTTTCAGTCTGGACAGCGAAAAAAAAAAACAAACAAATAAAGCAAAGGTACAATGGGCCAGTCTAGTTGTCTACCTGTTGTAGTAGAGATATGGTCCATACACCACAGTACCTGTTCCGTCCCAGTCATAAGGCAGTGTGTACTTTTTACGCACCAAACCAGCTTTAAACTTGTCCATGTTTTCATACTCTTTAAGGTACCTTTGGTTATAGTAACCTTCCATCACAAATAAATTCTCAGCGCCCATGATTCCAAGCGGGTCTTTCATCCAGGCTCCTTGAGTAACGTACCTTGCGTTGTGGGTTACAGGTTTCCCGATCGACTTGATGCTGGTGCAACTGTCTTCAGGAAAGTAAAAGAAGGAAAAAACGTTAAATTAAACGATGGCTCGACTATAAAAGCAAGCAGAAATTCAACAGCCTTTGATGATACGTCTTTTTCACTCATGAATGTTGCCATTTACACCGATTTACTTGTGGTATAAATCGAGTTGTAAAAAACCATGACAAATACACAAAAACGCTAACAAAGTTTTAAAAGTTTACTCACTGAAATATATTTGAAAGAGACTTTTGCCACAATGAAACTTGTTTCGTTTGAAACTAACGTTAATTATTCAAGTGAAGCTATGACCCTCGCAGTTATGAACGCAATTTTTGCAATTGCGTAAAGAAGCCTGAAAAATTCAGGACTTCAACGGGGTTTGAACCCGTTACCTCGCGAGGTCATATCGCGAGGTCATATCCGTAGTTCATATATGATCCATTTCATATATCATTTCATCGTTGTTAATTATTCAATTACTGTAATCTGAAGATTCAAGATTTGACGTAATGATATACGTCACAATAGCTCATTTCTCCAAAGACATTTTCGTTGTTAGTGGAACCAGATCGAGAAGCCACCGGGTAACTATATGTTTGTCACTGAGTTTGTCTCTTTTTTGTAATTATTACTTATACAATGACGTCCATGTTTCTTAGATTTCGAGAGCATTCCTCCTCACATACACTACCGGAACGAAACCGTGATGAGCTTGTTTGAAATCGTTGGTGTTAAATGACCGCGAGCAACGAAACAAAACCAATATAGAGTCTTGGAAATCTTATTGTCCATTTTCTAGTTTAATTTTGAAAAAAAAGAAATCGACCTATAAGAAACGCAGATTTGATTCGCATTAAAAACAGACATCTCTCGCAGACATCTCTCACTTCTCCCACTGCAGGCCATTGATTAATTAACTTGCATCCATTTTTGTAACACGACGGGCCAGTTTTTGTAGATCAATCTTTGAGCAATGGTTGTCGCTCTATTAAATGCCACTCTTTCATGAGGATTTGTTAAAAGTTCGTCACTGCTGGGTGGTATTGTGTAACGAGGGCAAGATTCGTTTGCTCTCCAGTGGTTTTTGAAGGAGTGCCAGTTTCCTGTTTTTAAGTGATTGCGAATGCTACAATTAAGTTCAATTGGATAATGAAGGTTTGTGGAAAAGACTAACAAAGCGTATTCCAAATCAACTGTAGTTGTAATTGACGACGAGGTTTGGACATCATGGTGTGACGTCAAGACCGGTATCCGGATTGACCGATAAAAACGTTCGCGATTTCGGGATAAAGGGAAAATTTTGGTCGGGATGGTGGGATTGAAGAACTCTATTGAGGACCCTCTCACTGGTCTTAAAAAAGACGGGAGCGACATTCTATTGTTTGAAGTGAGGCACAATAAAATCTCGGCGATCATCTTGTGGGCAACACATTGAGACTCAAAGTAAGAGTTTAAAAGGAGAGGAAAGCAATGTGGCCGCAAATGTTGTAAAAACCACTTTCAAAGTATTTTCGTGTAATTAAATTGTTTTTTTATCCAAAACGCTGCTCTCGATATGCTCTTTAGCGTTAATTTAGCCCAAAAGTGGCCCCAGCAAGATGGCGGAGCGCGCTTCACGTTTTTGCGGGTGAAAACAATAGGTTGCTCGATCCAGTCTGTATTATTTTAAGATCCTTTGTATCATTCGAGTTTGCTTTTTACAAACAAGAACAAGAAGCCACCTATAATTTATAACGCCATTTGATCCTCTGAATAAATCTAAAATCAGGACAATCATTCGAAATCATGAACAAACAACAACCTATTCACTTTCTGAACAGTAAAAAGTGACTAACAACATTTTATAAAAGGAAGTAGTTCCTTGCATGGAGCAAAGTACATGCTATGTTGAATTTACCAAAAAAACTCAACGGAACAAAAGAAAATCTGAAAGTGTGTGTAGAAGGCAAAGCAAACCTCTCTGGAGAATGCTAACACTGTTGCCTGCTTTGTCCAAGTCATTCCTCTCAGCAATAATCATCCTATGCATCTAACAAAGTAAAGAACGGGACAAAGTAATGACCAACAACACTACGTTTCCTGTCTTCATTGAGTAGTTATTTCTTCCTCTAAAGTTTTGAAAAAACGCCCCAGCAGTCTGTAACTAATATAAGGCTTAAAATATAATTTCGCACGAGCATCAACGCGCTGAGTCGATTGGTTTATCAAAGCCATAGATCCAAGAAAATACCATAAAATGCACATCATTTTTGTCCAATTCTTTTCTTGTGTCTTTGTCTCCTGAAGACTTTTGAGCTTTTCGACAACAACACTAAAGCCATCGAGCTAAAAACCATTCTGGCGGCATTGAAGCAACTTCAAATCACGACTCATGTTCAATCAAAGAGTAGGTAGAAGATGGTGGGATAAAACGGGAGGATAAAATACATTAAATATTACTAGCAGTAATCGTAGATTATAGTGTGTCGCCTTAGGACCTTAGGTTCCTGTATCGGTTCCCATAAAATATCTTAATCCTTTTACTCCTAGACTGAGTTATGTGGAGTTGATTTTTCAATCTAAATTACTTGTGGACGAAATCCTGTGGTGTTTTAATTTCATTCAAATGAAACTTCTGATTCTTTCCCCATTCGTTAGCAATCATCTTTTCAAATTTCAGAGAAATCGACCGATCCGTGAATATTTTATGATTTTTTTTTAGCGATGTGACGAAAGGTCAACAGATTACGGGCAAGTTTGGACATTGAGTTGTCAAACATATTCGTTTCACAAAAATTTCTCCGAATTGCAAAGTATCCTCTCAGAGAACAAGAACATCATTCTAAAAGCTTATTCTACGCAAAAGGTCACTGAAGTTTTGGAGTCAATTTTGAGGGTGGAAAACCCGTTTCCGACCAAAGTTTTGATCACGCCACGTGGAATACTAATATGATAACACAACAACTAAGTCGCTAACCTTTTCACATGAATACCCTTCAAAATTGCCATAAAAACCATCCAGATGTTTTCGCTTGGCTCTAAAAAGCTCTCTATGTAAATTTTTCCGCGATTTCGACTAAAGTTCCCTGTTTTTCACCCTCCTGCATGGACGCCATTTCGGTCTCGTTCGAAGGCAAATCAGAGAACTGATTCCGATAACAACTGGCAAGGGATTGGCTTATTGCCATATCTCGTTACTGACCAAGTTTCGTGTCGATCGGAAATGCCTCCGATTTTTCCCAAATTTTTCCGAATAATTAATCAGCATGATGGATGTTATTGTGATGTTTGCTATTGTGACGCGCCGATTTGAAAC
>NC_090871.1:711934-714434 GCF_036669935.1 Montipora foliosa
CGGAAGAAAACCAAAAAAAAAATGATTCAAAAGAGCATGTAGTCGCTACGAATTCACCGCACTTTCGAGCCGTTTTCTCTACGCACAGTTACCTCCAGGGTGACGTACGCGTTAGGTTTAGAAGAATTGAAACTGATAAGCCCAGAGCGATACCTCACAACATGTATCCTGCATAAATACGACAGAGAACGTTAAAAAAGGTAGCGTTTATTAAATTTTTCTGGTGTCTCCATAATACTGAAATACATTAAGCGTGAAAAGACAATTTAATTCTTGATCATCGCCGTCGAGAGGAACGGCCTTTATTTGAATGAAAGAGAGGCTGGAAGTCTAGTTTACTTTCTCACTGCTTTTCACGTCAGTTAATTTAACTGACTATTTAAGCGCAGGCTTCTTTTCTAGGTAAGTCCGATGATCAATCCCCTCCTTTTTCATTTTTTTTATTTTCACTTTATTAGCCGGAGGGGGGAGGGGGAGATGCGATCGATACGCTCTCCCCTCCCCACACTAACTCTGGCACTAACTCTGATCAGATTATTAAGAATATTAATACTGTCTTAAGACACTATGCTCATTAATTAAGTTTAATTAGATTAAGTATTGAGACTTGCCAGTTCCAGAACGAGATCTTGAGTGGACAAGGATCTTTTGGTGCGCAAATTGACTGTGGCGTTGTCAAGTGCATCAATCTGCAAAGACATTGCAATAAATATGAATCAAAAATTAAAAAGATGGAAATTATTAAAGCGGCCGGTTATTTGGACATAGAGAAGTCTATCGCCCCATAAAATGAGCAAGGTCGCCATATTTTGGGGAAAGAGCAACCTTGCGCGTTTTAACTATTACATTGAATTTGGGGTTTCATGAAGGATTGTTCAGGGCCTGTTTATATGAGGCGAGCCAGCCCGGCCCCAGCCCGCCTAACCGGGCTGGGGCCCGTTTCTTGAAAGTCCCAAAACTTTACGGACCATTTTCGGGTGTCGCAATTCCCTTTGAATCACAAGAACGGAGAGGATTTAAGTCATCAAACCTGGTAGTCATTTTTCTTTTTGTAACCTTGAAAACACGTTAAAAGACCGGCTTTCCAAAACTAGCGGTTGGCAGTTTCACGAATGGCTTTTCGGACCCGAAAAGTTTTCGGGACTTTCGAGAAACGGGCCCCTGGCCCGGTAAAAGGACTGAATTGTTTGCGTGGACGATTCCAGCCCTACTTACCCGGATGAATTTCAGGAATTTGTTTACGTGCCTTGTAACCGTCAAAGTCACACATTGGGTAACTGGTGAATTTTCCCGCTTTGGTTCGAAACGAAGGTTCATTTTAACCTTAGCAAGTACGGAATGGCATTTTAAAACGAAAGATGCAAAAATAATCCTGTGATTATGCAAATCCGGCTACGTTTTCAAGGCACCCACGCGTCATGAGAATTTTTCATCCCGGCAAACCGGGATAGACCGTTTATATGAGAATTTTTCAGCCCGCGGCTGGCCGAGATCTCGGCAGCAGTCATCTAATTCCTGTACATGTGGTAGTGGCCATCTTGAAAGCATTTGCTACTATGGCCACTACGCACTTTTTCTCACTCAAGTATAACTAGTGACTGTTTCCTTCTTTCTTTTAATTGTTATGTCCATTATTTATTTTCTGAAATAGTGCATATTAATAATAAATCTTGAATCTTGAAATCAGACCGGGATCTCGGCAAGCGGGCCAGCCCGCCTAATCGGGCTAGCTCGCCTCATATAAACAGGCTTTAAATCTTTAATTTCTTTCTTAGGAATTTAAAAATTCCTCGTAACGATCATCAAGCACCCTATAGCTTTTCTGCTCCTTTTTCAGAAATCCAACAATCTTTAACGAATAAGAATCCTCTTTATAATTAAGTGGGCCTAAAACTTTCAGGCTTTCCTTTTGGCGTTTCTGCCAAAGCAGAGTTCGTAACTGCGATAGTCTTCAATGGTAAGGGCAAGGTATCTTTTAGATAGTCGTCTATCAGTTCTCTTTTCCTTCTTTTTGACACCCTGTAGAGTCTTCTGACAGCTAGGATTAAATATTGGATGCATGCAGCTACTTTTCATGCACGGGGATGATGTCATAGTGATCTTGCGATCATATTCGGGTGCTCCATAAATGCACACCCTTTCTTATTCAGTCGACTAACTGCGAAATTCTTGCCACGCAAGGATACTCTGAAACTTTAGTGCTACAGACAAGAATACCGTTATACAACAAGTTGCAAATCCATTTTTCACCGGCAAGAGCCTGGAATTACTTACAGCCATGAAAGCGAAAAGAAGGCAAACAAGATGACGATATAGAAACATTTCGATGGTTGAATAACTTGATAGCAGCAAATCTGAAAGAAAAATGAATTGGCGAACACTACAGTAAACACTTATATATTTAGTACTAGTAGATCAATTAGAAAAAAAAACTGGTTTCGTATTTTGAAGAAAATACACGATTCGAGATTCACTTACCGATCCTTTATAACTCTGGACG
>NC_090871.1:719434-726934 GCF_036669935.1 Montipora foliosa
GAAGAAAGAAAACAATAGATGGATTTCACAGTGACGTCATCAAATTTCTAAAATCAAATCGCAAGTTCTTCTGAATTTGTATCTAAAGGAGGTTGAAGATGATCTAGAAATAAATAGTTTTTAAAGTTTCCAATTCCGTGATGTCTTTCATTTCGAAAATACAGCATCTGGAATTTCCGAATTGTCACCTTGCGTGGCACCATGATACAAAGCAATTGGTTGAAAAAAAATGTCTATCCTTATGAATCTCAGCAGTTTAAGCCTTTCAAGTACATCATACACATGTACTTTATCTCATGAGCGAAAATAAGCGCTTCATCGCAAAGTGAAATCCAGATGTTTTCTGTTGATTACGGGTCGCCATATTGGTGGACCACGTTGGAGTCTCCATATAAAACTCTATAAAGTTTCGTGAAACGCTTTGACAAATAACTCAGAAGCGATGTACCGCACAGACCTGAGAATTGAAGACGTGGTTAAAAGATTTGTTTCTTACAACATTCCAAGTTCTTGGCCTATTTTATTGAAACATTTCGAATTTATGTTTTTTGTTGCTTGACAATGAAACTATAGTTTGAGGATCCGAGGAGCGAAATGAAAAACACAGCAGGCTCTGATAATCATACCGCGCATCTTAAGTCCTCCATTCTCGCATAACCACACTTTTCGTTGCGTCTTTGACCAAAACCCCTTTTCTCCCAATTAGAGAGCTGCCTCGTTCTTTCGCTTCAGGCTCACTCACTGCGGCAGCAAAAACTTGTTCGTTTGGTTTTCTTTATTTGATTGCTTTTCTTCAGGCTAAAGAAAAAAATCCAAAATCGTTTTATCCCGTTAATAACAAAGAGGGCAAAATTACTGAATGCTGATTGGTCAATGAAGAAGGTATTTTTTCTTAATTTTGCTTGAGAAGAGGGCAAAATTACTCGCTCACGATTGGTCGAGCGCCAAAAATTCTCGCTCCTGATTGGCTGAACGTACGTCTTTCACATTCAGTTGGTTTCTTCTGTTTGAGCAAAACAACTTCGTCTTCATCGAAGTTTGTCTTTTAATTCGCGCTGCATTCGCCGAAAAGGCATAAAGATTAAGAACTAGCTTTAAAAGATGATCTGAATTTGAATTTTCGAGTGACAAGAAGACGGGCAAAATATTTTTTCACGAAAAGCTTAAAACTTGGATCGACTTACATGGCGCCCGGCGTAGCGGGATTGTGTGGTTGAAAAACAAAATGATTCCTTTCGTCAAGGGCTTTCAGTTTACCACGACATCTTGCAGCTCAACAAAAAAGGTCACAGAACAATTTGCCATTGACGGGAGGAACAAGTAGCTCAAATTTGGTGGATTTCTTTGGACAAACCTTTTGCTATGTTTACGGATGCGTATTTGCAAGTGGTAAAAACCTCTACAGCACAGGTGAATAAAATAAATTCAAGCTTAACATTTGGTTTAATCGTTGTTACAGTTGTTCACGAATGAAACTCGTATTTTCCTCTCGAGTGGATGTAAATAACAATCATCTATACTCGTTTTGGACGCAAAGAACAAGTTGACTTGCTTGTCTGTTTGTCAGTTGTTTTGCTTCCGAGCGAACGAGTGTTTCCGCTTAGCTGTCTGTTTTTCGAGGTGCCTCAACAGTGTTAAGAAAATTTTGCCCTCTTTGTTATTAACAAGTAATCGCAATGGGTCCTCGTAAAATTAAGGATTAATATCACTTGTGTTTTCAGAAAATGCTGAAATTGCCCTCGTCGCTGCGCGACTCGGGCAATTTCAGCAACTTCTGAAAACACGCGTGATATTAATCCTTAATTTTACTCGGCCCCATGCGATTACCTATACAAATTCGTTGTTTAAGGAGGCTCGAAAGGGTTTTCAGCTGAGCGCGCGCGCGTAAGCCACACACGCAATTCGTAAGCTGCTTGCGTCAGCTCATGATTTAAATGGGTCACCAGAAATAAACAAATACCGCTAATTTCGCTTACCTTTCTCCAATTCCTATATACATGGCATATAAATAGACATCTCCTATTCACGAAAACTACGAAAATTCTACTTAAATGGTTTAATAGTTACTTAAATCCGTTTGTGTTGACCTGTAGCCCCACTCGCGCGCGGACCCGAATGAGCGGGTGACGCATGCGTAAATGCTGATCTTGTAACCCCCTAATTTTTCCTGATTTTGCAACTTTGCTCGTTTATATCTCTGCTTCTGGACGGTGAATTTTTTTCATTTTTTGCATGTTAGCTTAGATTAATTTAAACCGTTTGTCTTTCAAATTTAAAAAAAATCTGTCGGTGAAAAAAATAATTAGAGAAACAATTCAAAAAAACTTATTTTTCTGAAAAACTGACCTACAGATTTTGTTGAATTTTAAATATTTTAGAGAGTATTTTCAACATTATCTGGTAACACTAAATGGGAAAATTTCACCGTCCCGTTTCTTCAAAAAGGACCACATATGTTGATTTTAAGGCTCAAAGAAATGCCTAATATCGTTGCCATGGTAACATTATTTTGGAGGAAAACATAATGTGAGAAATCTACGATAGATACTTAATACCCTGGCCAAATTTCGTCTTGATATGATTGCCGTAACTGTATCTAAGGACAGAATATGTTTATTTGTTTGAAAAAAGGAGAAACTATTTCGAGCCTCCTTAAGTAAGGCCAGTAAGAATAAATAACCTGGGAGCTCCGCTTTTAGGTTTGGCTAAATCTCTATATTATGTTTTGGTCAAACGTGTTAAAGGGATTTATTACACATAATATGAGAATTTTATTCCATAAAGCTCATTTGTACAAATCTATACTCTTTATTTTCACATGATGAAAAGGCTTATACAGCCAGTCAGAATGGCGTACAGCTATTTCACATGTGGAAGTATAACCAATCAACGATAGCGTAAGGGCGTTTCCATGCCAATGACTCGTGCAAATCGTACTTTGTTATTGAATTAAATTAAATTTGCATTTGGTGCTATTGTTAGTGAGTTTTTGTTTCTAATTTGCGTTCAGAAAACTATTTCAATGAAAATTCTCGTCTTATGTGTAATAAATGTGTAATAAAGAGTTGTTTCTGTCAAAAACCCTCACTCGCTCGTTCCTCGCTCGTTCGGGTTTTTTGACACGAACAACTCGTGAATAACACCGGGGACTACATCCCTCACTCTAGTCGAATAGTGTGTGGGTACTTTATAGTTTAAGATCCTGAGTGTTAATCCGGCCGGGGTTCGAGCCTGCGACCTCCCGCATGAAACGCTTTCCAAACTATTTTCAGTTTTTTCCAAAATCAAAATTCCGCAAGAATTTATAATTTTGACCTTTTTAAGCGGAATCACTCCGCTAAAAAACAGAAATTTCATGAGAAATATCGTAAGACTGTTTATATGTTGAGGAAATGGACTGTATTTCACGCTTCTGGTGGAAAGAGTAAGATAAAAGTGGGACTTTTCTTTTCGTATTTTTGAGGAGGGCAATTTTTCTACAATATCTTGCCATTGCAAGTTGTTAAAACTGGCGGACATGAAAAAACGAGGGCTTTAGTCAATTTAACCTTTCGCATTTTCTGCGGAGAGTCAAATTTGTTCCTCAGAAATCAACATCGTTTATGCATTGCTCCTTTTATTCGGAAACCAGGGGTACGAAATTTGGACCCTTGCTTTTCACTCCGTTGACACAGTGAAGAACAAAATATATTATCTCTGTCCAGAAAGCAAGGGTCTAAATTTCGGACCCTTGCTTTTCGCTCCGCTGAAATAGTGAAAAAGTACATTATCTCTGTTCAGAAAACGAGGGTCTGAATTTGGGACCCTTGCTTTTCGTTCGGCTGAAATAGTGGAAAAAATTATTTTATCTCTCTTCAGAAAGCAGGGGTCCGAATTTCGGACCCTTGTTTTTCGCTCCGCTGAAATAGAGGAAATAATTATTTTATCTCTGTTCAGAAAGGAGGGGTCCGAATTTCGGACCCTTGCTTTTCGCTCCGCTGAAATAGTGGAAAAAATTATTTTATCTCTGTTCAGAAAGCAGGGGTCCGAATTTCGGACCCTTGCTTTTCCCTCCGCTGAAATAGTGGAAAAAATTATTTTATCTCTGTTCAGAAAGCAGGGGTCCGAATTTCGGACCCTTGCCTTTCGCTCCGCTGAAATAGTGGAAAAAATTATTTTATCTCTGTTCAGAAAGCAGGGGTCCGAATTTCGGACCCTTAGTTTTCACTCCGCTGAAATAGAAACTGTAATAATGATTATCGTGCTATTTTACGTGGAGGAGTCTCCTAGTGCAGCCCTTGGGATATGTCAATTTCACTTAAGTTATTTTTAGATGACAGGAAAATGGAAGTCTGATTTCCGAGACCACCGCAAAGTTAGAAAATTCAAAATGGCGTTCCGAGTGGAATAGCGCAGTTTGTTCAACAAAAACGAGTTTTGGAAGCAAGGAGATTGGTTTATCTTGCCCCAAATCCTGGAAAACCATCACACAATGCCGGATAAATTCATACGACGTTATCCTTAATAGTCGCAGACGTCTCGGGAAACAGACTTCCGATGATCGATGCGATTTTCCATAAATTTGCAAAAACATATGCACTGGATATTCATCAGTTTGTAAGTGTTAAATCATTGTTCCTGAGATGACTGTTTGTTCGTATCCTTGTAAGCCTTCTTCAAATAAAATCTGTCTAGTACACAACTGACAGATGAGCAAACAACCTTGCTATCCCGTGGTTTGAAATTCATTCCTATTCCCGTTACAAGAGAAAACATTATCAGGCGCCAGCTCCTCAATGACTTCAGTCATTTTGCCAGAAGAATGCGCCTTCAATACACATTTCACGGGTCCAACAAAGAACCTCACCCTTTCCACGTTAAGTCACACTGGAACCCACCAGTCCAACCCTCAGTTGCTCTAGAAACCTTTCTAGAAGAAGTCAAATTTGAGCTTGCTAATATCAAACTGAACAGGCCTAAAGACAACCTGTCACAGGGAGAGCGATATGTTCTCAAAGAACTATCGCGTGACAAGAGCATTGTACTAAAGAAAGCCGACAAGGGTACCACAACCGTCATAATGAACAGAACAGATAAACTTAACGAGGGTCAAGTCCAACTTGATGATATACACAACTACCGACCCTTAGAAAAACCTATGGTTGACAGCACGGCCGAAAAAGTTCATCGATTGACTCGATCATTACTCCAAGAAGGCCACATAGACGAAATGACGGCTAAATGGCTCTCCCTTACGCCCGACCCTCCACGGATACCAGTGTTTTACACACTGACAAAGATTCACAAGCCGACACCCGTCGGTAGACTTATTATATCAGGGTGTGACGGCCCTACGGAAAGGATCTCAGCTTTTGTTGACCACCTCCTTCAGCCAATAGCACAAAAACAAACCTCGTATCTTAAAGATACAAAAGACTTTCTTAATTTCATCGAGAAGACTAAACTGCCTAAAAACACCATTCTAGTTTCATTGGACGTCACCAGCCTTTACACGAACATACCACAGGAAGAAGGCATGACCACCGCATGCGAAGCATACGAAGAATTTTATCAGGAGAACCCTCCAATTCCTAGCAGATATTTAAGAGAAATGCTCAGTCTGATTCTACAGGAAAACTCGTTCCAATTTAATGGAAAAGATTACCTCCAAACTCATGGGACAGCTATGGGAACGAAAATGGCCGTAGCGTTTGCTAACATATTTATGGCCAAAATAGAAACAGAAATACTCAGACAAAGTAACACAAAACCCATCTTTTGGAAAAGATACATCGATGACGTCATATCTATGTGGAACACAAGTACAGACAAAATAGAAGAATTCCTTCTAGAGGCTAACAGTTTTCACCCAACGATCAAATTCACGGCTGAAATCTCTAAAACAGAAACTACGTTCTTGGACACGAAAGTGTACAAAGGTGACAGATTCAGGAAAGAATCTATTCTCGACGTGCGAACACACTTCAAACCCACAGAGACCTTTCAATACACGAATTTCTATTCGTGTCATCCACCAGGCGTCACGAAAGGCTTTATAAAAGGTGAAGCGTTAAGGCTTCTAAGAACGAATTCCTCTCAATTCATTTTTGAGGAAAACATGAGAAATTTCAAAACACGCCTGCAGAATAGAGACTACCCAGCTAGAATTGTGGAAAAACACCTTTCAGAGATTAAATTCTCTGACAGAAAAATGTCACTAGCACAGAAAAGAAAAACCGCACAAAAGAAAATACTGCCCTTTGTAACACAATACCACCCGGCGTTGCCTAACCTAAAGGACACACTCATGGGGAAATGGCACCTTATAGACAATCAACCGCAACTGAGAGAGATATTTAAGGAGCCCCCCATCATCTCATATCGCAAGGGAAAATCCCTAAAAGACATCCTAGTTAAAGCCAAGCTGTGAAGGCCTTAGAGCATATTCATGTGCGAACGGCAGGAGTTGTGTAGGCTTGTCAACACTTTTATCACTCTGTTTGACGACAACTTTTAATGTCTGTCTACTATGCGACCCTCTTTACCTTCGGCAAGCTATTGAGGCTATCACAGAAGGTGGTGGATCATATTCTTTGGGATTCATTCATCAGCAAGGTTATCCTGCTCTTCAAGGTGCGTGAAAGAGAGCTTTATAAGATAAGTCGGTCCACAACTTGTAGTGACAGTACGCAATAATAGGTTTGCTAGAAACGTACGTAGTGGACACGTGGTTAAGAGAATAATGCTACGTTGGCTACACTTTACTAGCCACAGATATACAGCAGTTATGCTTTGCGCTTTTGTCTATAATATTTTTTAATCATCAAAAACCAAACCCACGAGTTAACCATTAGAAATTAAAAGCGAGTTAACGGAGACCAAAAACAATTTCATGCCAGGAAAAGAACGAGAAAAAATTCATGAAAAGAAAAAAACAAAGAAAAAAGTCATGCACTTGCAAGAAGATTCCTGCACCAGCAATGAGCGAATCCAAAAAAAAATCATTCAAAGCAAAAATCCCCCACCCAACAATTTGTTATTAAAATAGTTTGCATAAATGTTTTTTGAGTTATCAATAATTAATATGATCAGCATTGTAATAAAGACTATCTGAAATTTTGTTTTATTTCAGATTTTCTTCTTGCAAAGTCTACCTTGGCCTATGTCGTCGGCCACTTCCACATTTCAAGGAAGATTGTCATCGAACATCTCACCTTTGCTGCTGGAGAAGCAAGAGATGGGTTCTGTCAGGTGGCGTTCGACCAGAAGAATGGAAAAATACCGACCGCCGCCTACGACTGGATCGTCAGACACTTTAGTCGAGCTGGCGATTACGTTGTTGACCTCTTTTCAAAAAATGCTACTGCAGTAATTGCAAGCATGAAAAATTCCAGGCATGGAATATATTTTGGTAAACTGGAGGACCAGGAGACCATACGTTGTGAGTTGGCGTCCCAAGTTCAACCGCGTAATAAAGCTAGGGACGTTTAGTGAAAGCCAACGCAACAAAATATGTATATT
>NC_090871.1:729434-759434 GCF_036669935.1 Montipora foliosa
AACGCAATTTCTTATCTTGAGGAGCCTGTGCATAGGGTGAGTCTTGGTGAGCTTTCGGTCCCACTGAGACCTACAGAAGATTTGAAAATAAGTAATCTTCAAAGTCATAACGGTTACTTTTGAAAATGTATGTTGTAGCATACGAAACGTCAAGTTTATAAAAATGCGTTGATTTACAATGTTTATCACCGCTATTTGTGTTTTGTTTCTAACTGAGCTTTGGCGAGTTTTCTTTCTTCGTTCGTCTGCTTTTTCAGCGCCATCTTGATTTACGTCATACGTGAGTGCGCATCTCGGTTTTGATAAGTCATATCCGAAAATGACGATCACGCACGCATCGGAGTCACTAAAAGACATTTGTTGGTAATTACAAATAGAACGCAAACTGCTGTGATAAACAAGAGGCTAAACAGCTCATAACTTTACATAGTCCTAGTCCACTTGAGTTTTTAAAGTAATGTCATTGCTGGACAGCTTAAATGTTGTATTAGTAAATTTTACGGTTGCATCGATGTTAGGGTGTTTTTAATAGTACCCGTAACATCAAGTCTTTTTTCCCGTATAAGGACAGATAAGCTCGATCTCTGATGTCCAAACGTATCTATAGAGCTAGTTGCTGGGATTGTAATAGATTGTACATTAGTAAAACAAGGCGTATGCTACATGACCAGATATCTGAACACTTCAAGGCGTTGTAAAGTAACAATAACACGTCAGCTCTTGCTGATCACGTAATCTTAACCGGTCACAACCTAAAATGGGACCACTTTGAAATTATAGCCGCTGGGAGGTCCGACCGACATTGTACCATAAAAGGAAGTCTTTTATTCGTGATCTTCATCCATCCTTAAATGAATACGTTAGCAGCGAAAAGCTTTATCTTTATTAATGTTTTTCATGTTTATTAGATATATGCATGCATTTACAGCGGGGACCGCGGAGGGGAAGGGGCCTTAGTCATGCTTGTCACCGACGTTTGCGTCCTATTTCTAATCAAGCTTGGTTAGCCAAAGACGAAAAGTATCTACAATTTGTTGGTAATAATCTCTCAGAAAATTTCAACAAATTCCAGATTTTCAACAATTCAGTTTTTGCAACATCATCGCCTCTTTACTCCGAACTTTCCCTTTTTTTAGCTACATTCCACAAGCCCCACATATTAGTACTTTCGAAAACGTTCTTTACAGCCTGCATCGTCTTCATGGCATCTCGTTTCGTCTAGTAATTCCAACTTCCAAAGTTCTCCCAACGAACGCACTTCATAATCAATTAATTACTCTTAGATTTCTCTCCTAAAGTGATGAATGGGCAGGTTAAATATGAGTATTCTGATTGAAAAAAATGCATTAAGATGCATATGGCATCTACCAATCGAATATCAATAGTCTCCTCCCCAGATACGAACCCTGCCCCGCCCGACAGGGATTAACTTCAGTAATTAACCTTTTTGTAGTGAAAACATGCAAAGGATTGAAATGGGAAGACAAGAAACTGACTCAAGCTATTTGGTGATTTACAAGTCTTTCTCAGGTATATTACTGTACTTTATTCAAAAGAAAAGTAGAACTAATAACCACAGCTATTCGCGTTTTAACTTGCTGTGAAAAAGAAGTTGAAGTGAACGAGGTCGGCCTCGATGCCATTCTTACTAGATTCCCTTTTATTTTCTTCAATCTTTCATTTCTTTCGTATTTTACTAATAACCACATGACCTCGCCTCAGGAAGGCTATTTAGGCTATATCGCTTCCTCAGAAAAGATGCATAGTTATTTTGAACACAAGTCACCTTGTTAAATCAAACAGATCGCACTTACAGTGTGAGTTAAGAATTACATCTTAGTCAAATTATATAAAGCATACGTCTTGCCACATTTCGAATATTGTTGTCCGATTTTGTTAGGCATTGGTAAGATATTAAACAAGAAAATGGAGTCAGCTAATGAGTAAGACTTAAGAACAGTATTGAAAGCAGGTTCCAATAGGAGTTACAATCATTATGATTTGCTCAGTTTAGCTTCAATGCAATGATCTAATATGACCTAAAATGACCTACTCATTTTAGGTCATTTTAGATACCGTTGTAGCTCATTTTAGGTCATTTTAGATCATTGTAGGTCATTCCTTGTTTTACTAACTACGATCAACGTAAACACAAGCTTCACTTATGAAGACCGGCCTGTAATTGACGAAAACGTGTAAGCTTATATCAAGGAATGGTATCATTATGGATGCATTTGCATTCTACGGATCTGGATAATGCCAAAATTGTTCTCAGTATCCAATAATTGGTGTTTATCTTCTGCGTTTGAAGCCTGCTGATCCATACTTGTAAGGAACTTAAATATTCTTCGCGGGGAAATACGGCTCTGTAGAGTCGCACCATGATTCATTTGGTAGTATTGTTTATGGCTATGCACAATCATGCATTTTAAACTCGTTCAGAAGGGTTTTTTGTCGTCGGATTCTCAGTACAAATGACATGACAGAATCAAATTCTGTCTTGAGAAAATTCTGAGATGGAGCCGAAACCTTGTGTGCTCAAAAGAAACTTTCGATTCTAAACTTTGAAACTAGGTCACTTTTAAATTTTTGGTATATGAAGTTAAGGATCCAGTAACTTGTTTTTTTTTTTTTTTCTCTAATATTGATGATTATGGCATGTGTCCCGAACCAACGTTGTATAATATACTATATTCGTACCTTTTTACGCAGTATCACAACAATGCTTCATTAAAAACATGTATTCACCTGTGCCTATTAGATCAAAATAACGGGGAATGATGTTTCTCACCACGTCGATTTTACCGGCCCTCAGCCCCAGGCCATAACCGCTTTTGGTATTTCCACATAACACCCACAAACCCTGCTCATCCACTGCCAGGTCCATTCCACTATATCCATGCCATTCGTAAGGGTTACTTCTCGGTGAGCAATAACTAACGCTTATGTAAGCCTCTACTCCCTCTGAACGCAGGTTGTACTTGACAATTTGGTTGGAACTTTCTCTGGAATATTAAAGGGGGAAGTATAAGAAGGATTCTGATTCAATTAAAAGGAATATTGATTGTGTGGAGAGAAAGGGCTATCACATTTGTTGTATTCTGTGCTTGACAATAAATTACAATCGCATTCAAGCCGCATTTAAGCTCAAAACACCGCTAATAGCATTATTCCGCATCCCGTATATCTGTCACGTGACCGACACTACAACATTGACCAATTTTTTAATCAGCATACATAACAACTTCATTGCTTTTTATTTGTTGAGAGTTAGTTTTCAGATTGAGCCGAAATGCCGCGTTTCAACTTAAAAAAGTGCAGGGCGTTTTTTTACGCTTTCTCATTTGTTTTGGTTTTGCTTTGATTCAGTTGTTTTTCCAAAATGTACCGGAAAAGATTAAGATATTTGCCATTCTATAATTCAGGTCATTTAAGACTCTTTTTGGTTGCTCTTGTTCCCTTATTTACTCAAAGGACCCTACATTTTTGTCTCGGAGACGAAAATATTTTGGTCTTTGAAAGACCAGAACGAAGGCGAGGATAATAGCGTGTCTGTAATACCCTCAATTAAGTTTTCGGTTTGAACCGAATGATTACTTAAAGCAGACAAAATGAACGTTTTAAAAGATTACAGGTTCAGTTAATTTTGAAACTAAAGATAAAACTGGATTTTTTCCCTAACAAAAGAAAAAGATAAAGCAAAGTCATCGTTTTTGAAACAAATGAGCCAATCTAGTTGTTTACCTGTTGTAGTAGAGATATGGTCCATATACCACAGCACCTGTTCCGTCCCAGTCATAAGGCAATGTGTGCTTCTTACGCGCCAAACCGGTTTTAAACTTGTCCATGTTTTCATATTCTTCAAGCTCCCTTCTGTCATAATAACCTTCCATCACAAATATCGTTTCAGCTGCCATGATTCCCGACGGGTCTTTCATCCAGGCTCCATAATGATTTTTCCTTGCGTTGTGGGTCACAGGTTTACCAATCGACTTGATGTTGGTGCAACTGTCTGAAAGAAAGAAAAAGCTTAAATTAAATGACATCTCAACTAAAAAGTAAACAGAAATTCAACATCCTTTGGCGACACGCCTTTTATTCATGCAGGAGTCGAACCTACGACCTTCCGCTGAGTTACTAGTTCGGATGCTCTACCACTGAACTAAAGGGGATGGTCGGAAAAATCCGAGAGCTCCCGGACAAGGGTCGAACCTGCGACCTTACGATTTCTAGTTCGGATGCTCCACCACTGAGCTCTAGGAAACTCGTGTGAGCCGGGCCATTAGCCAGGTTTGCGTGACATATATCTCTTCTAATGATAAAGCAGAAGCTCTGTAATTCCTAGGTATCAATCTAGTTGTAAACAAGACACAAGAAAAGCTAACAATTGGCCTTGTTGTGCTTTCCAGTTTTCTTTATGAAATATATTTAGAGGAGATTTTGACAAGTGAAGCCACTATGAAGTTTTGGAGATCTCGAAGTCCATTTTCGGCTTAATACTATTTCTAGTATAATTTAATTAACCATTCAGAAGGGCGACCTGTTTGATTTCCGTTAACAACAAATATCTCCAACCTTTTGACCAATTTTCCGACCGTCTTAATTTACGCTGGCCATTAATTAACTTGTATCATTCACTGATTTAAAAAAAAGACTGCATTGAGCATCATTGTTTGAAGCAAAGCGCAACAAAACCGCGGCGGCCATCTTGTTGGGACTAGTTTGGGACCTCAGCATAAGAGTTTAAAGTGACAGGAAGGCGGCATTGCAGCCGTAATGTTGTAAAAAAAACATTGAAAGTTTCTCTGCAAAATTTCCCTTTTTATCTAAAACGTCACTGTCTATACGAAGCTTTAGGATCAATTTAGCTCAAAAGTGGACCCAGCAATTTGGCGCAGCGCGCTTCAGTTTTCGCCGCGCGAAAACAATAGGTTGCTTGATCCAGTCTTTATTTAAGATCATTCCTATCATTCGAATTTGCTTTTCAAAAAGAAGAACAAGACTCGAACTTTACAAAGCCATTTGATCCTTTGGGAATAAATCTTTTCTTTCTGAACAGTAAAAAGTGACTAAAAAAAAAGTGAATAAAAACATTTTAAAAATGAAAGTAGTTTCTTGGAACAAAGTACATGCTATGTCGAATTCACGAAAAAACGTTTGACGGAACAAAAAATAAATTCTCACAAGTACTTGCAGAAGCTACAACAAACCTTTCTGAAGAATGCTAACACTGTTGTCTACTTTGGCCAAGTCCCACTTCTCTCCAATAATCATCCTATTCATCTAACAAGGAAATATTAACCAATAACATTAGTATACTCCCTCTCTTCAGTAGTTATCCTCGTTGTAAAATGATTAAAACAAAAACGCCAGAGCGGCCTGTAACTAAGGCTTAAAAAATAGATTCGCATGAGCATAGACGTGTTGAGTTGATTGGTCTATCAAGTCACAGATCCAAGAAAACACCGCAAAATACACGTCCTCTCTCCCCCGATTTTTTTTCTGACAACTTTGTCTGCTGAAGACTTTTGATCGTTACGATCAGAATTCTAAAGGCACCTAGCTAAAAACAGTTCTAGCGGCATTGAAGCAACTTCAAATCAAGGGATAGAAAGCGGTTGGGTAAGGTCACGGACTTCAGATTGATGCAATTTTACTTTATGGAGTCATCAATAACCTGTGAACTGCAGACTTGTTTTTGTAAATCAGTGATAGAACTTCTTTAACAATTACACATTGAAATATCATAGGGGTTGACAAGCCTGACTCACGCTTTCCACCCACGTGTTTTAGCCGTTAAATCTCAGAGTTTAGCTTTTACGAGTATATCTTTCAGAGACCTTCCTCGTTTGTATGATATAATTGGAGGTTCTTTGTAGATCTGTCTGAGTAAAGGCTGTTTCTCTATCAGTTGCCAGTGTTTCATTAGAATGTTTTTAAGGCTGGGAACTGATGGTTGATACTGTGTGACAAAGGGCAAAATGGTTTTTTCTCTTGATGGTTTTTGTCGGAGTGCTTCTTTCCTGTTTTCAAAGTGTATTTCAGAGAGAGTTTGAGTTATTAAGTTTCGTGGATATCCTCTTTCTCTAAGATGCTTTTTGAGTTCTTCTAGTCGGTTTTGAAAGTTTTCTTTTGAGGAATTTGTTCTGAGTAACCGGAGGGCTTCGCCTTTTATAAAGCCCTTCTTGACCCCTAAAGGGTGGCAAGACGTGAAATGTGTATATTGGAAAGTTTCAGTAGGTTTGAAATGCGTTCGTACGTCGAGAATTGACGAGCTGTTAAACCGTTTGCCTTTGTACACAATTGTATCCAGAAATGTGACTTTTTCCTCAGAGATTTCTGCTGTGAATTTAATAGTGGCGTGGTGATTATTTGCTTGTTCAATGAAGTGTGTTATTTGTTCTCTTCCGGTACCCCAGAGAGAGAAGATGTCGTCTATATATCTTTTCCAACAGATAGGCTTTATTGCGCTCTTTTTTAATAACTCTGTTTCTACTTTCGCCATGAAGATATTTGCGAAAGCAACAGCGACCTTTGTTCCCATCGCTGTCCCGTGTGTTTGGAGGTAATTTTTTCCATTATGTGCTTAATATTCATCAGCGTCAGACGTTCTTAACCTAGGAGTCTACATCTGCGATGGAAGCTAGATTTTTGCGAGAGACGTGAAAACGTAGCGGAATTGCGTTCCGCGCACGATTTTGCATTTAGCACGTGGATCCCTCGTGCAGCTACTTGGTTACGGACCAATCATGGGAGTTGAGGTCATTATATTAGGTCCAATCTGATTGGCCATTATTTGGCGGGACCTGTATTTTAAATTTAGATAATACCGCAAACTGATGGGCCAAGACCAAATGAAAGAGATAGACACTGGATTATGGACTTCCGTCAGCGTCTAAATGGGCTTGTGGACCTGACCATTCATTGAATTGCCGTTTCTTTAGTATTATCGAAGTAGCAAGCCGACATACAATGATTCAGAGCTCGTATAGTCGTACAGTTAACCGCACTTTCACTTAATTTTCCCTTTAAATATTTGCACAATTAGCTCCACGGTGACGTTCGGTTTAGAGGCCGATTGAAATTGATAAGCCCAGAGCGATGCCTCATTGCATGTATCCAGCAAGAATACGACCGATAATGTTAAAAAGGCAGCGTTTATTGGATTTTTCTGGTGTCTTCATAATGTTGAAATATGAAGCCTGATAAGAAAAGTTTCTAACCGAGAATTGATCATCGTCATTGAGAGGATATGTTATAGTCCTGTTTTAAAGTTTTAAAGTTTCCTACCTTGGAATGAAAGAGAGGCTTGAGTTGATCTTCTCACTGCTTTTCACTTCAATTAAACTGACTAGTTAACCTCACATCAACCTGATTTACGAAATAAAAAGAGTAAAGCGCTGGAGTTTTTTAGGCTTTTTAATTGTCTAGGTAAGTCCGATGATCAATCCCCTCCTTAATACTGTCATAAATATTCTATACTCATTAATTTTTGGCGAAAAGGCTTAAGTTCAATTAGATTATGTATTGAGACTTGCCAGTTCCAGAACGAGATCTTTAGTGGACAAAGCTCTTTTGGGTATGCAAACTGACTGTGGAATTGTCAAGTGCATCAATCTGCAAAGACATTGCAATAAATATGAATAAAAAAGGAAAAAAAAAAACAAAAAAAAAATGAAAATTCAGGTTGCCAGTTTCAGTTCCAGTTCCAGTTCCAGTTCCAGTTTATTTTGCCACAATTCTCAGTATTATCAATGACAATATCATCATAATATTTTCTTTAGGACATTTAGTGGCGAGAAAGCCCATAAAGAAACCAAAAATGAGACTAAGCAGTAGGCTGAATTAGAAACTAACTGGAATGATTTTCTTTTTACACACACACACACACACACACACACACACAAAGCTCGTCAACCGGCTAAAAACCAGGAAATAAGATCACAAAAGAAGATACTCCTCAACCTTTTTCTGAAGCATCCCAACAAAGTTAGCGTTTTGGATTTCATGTCAAAGAGAATTAAAGAAATTTGGTCCTCGAAATCTCACTGAAAATTACCTTGTATTAGTTCGAAATGAGAATATATAAAAATTACGAGAATTTCTTGAATTATAAGAGTGTCTCTGGGACAAACTGAAACACTTTGCCCCCCATATGCATTTGGAAGCAACCCCTTGGTAAAAAGAAACATAAGCTTTCCAATTTGAAAAGGATATATCGCTTGAAATTTAAGAATGTTGAGTTCTTTAAAGAGGTTATCAGTGTGGGAATCGCAAGAAACCTTTGATATGATTCTGACAACCTTTTTCCGCGGAGTGACAATACGTGTTTATAAGTTTGAGTGATAAGTAGATCCCCACACTGAACCATGGATAAACTAAACTATAATACAGCGTACGCAAAGAAGTGGTTGGTAGACAAAAACTTGACTTGTAGGTAATACCTATTTTTTCAACATAGAGAAGCTTATCGCAACATACAATGAGGTCGTCATATTTTGTAGAAGAACAACCTTGTGGGTTTCATTTATTACGTCTTAAAAACAGTCGCGTGGTTTTTTTTGTTGGTAGTCACAAATGTGCATACCCCACGGATATAGAATAAAATTGAATTCAATTTTATACCCTTCAGTATTTCCAAACTTCCTTACCGCGATTAGAACATCCACACTTTTCCCAGTTTGGCATTCTGTAAGCACGGAAGACCATTCGGCCGGACTTCCGTTATTGCGATGAGAGCAAACATTTAGTTTGGAATCTTTTCGCCTGCGATGAATGACACAGTATTAAGGGACCAGAGGCGAATTTTTCGCGCGTTGCTAGGGAAGTGAAATGTTACTTCCGGTGACTGACGTCATCATATCGTGAGCTGACCAGAAAACCCTCTCACAAGCAAAACTCACCGCTCGAACTGTTGTGTGCACCTAAGGTTCTCCCTCGCCCTTCCTCACGCTCGTTCTCCGATCAACTGCGCATGTGTAAACGAACTGACTTCCGATTTGGGAAAAGCTAAATTGAATTAATTTTTTTCATATGGCACTTTTCACCCCCAAATACAGAATATAGCTAAGCATTTATAGCGCGTAGACAAATTTAGAGTTTCCTTTTATTGGTCACGTAACCATAGGCGCGGCATGATGACGTCATATTTAGGGTCATTGGTAATTGACCAAAATAATGCCAAATTATCTCAAATTACTCAACCATTACATCCTTAGCAACGCACCCCAAAAAACACGCCAGTGGGCCCTTAAACTATTTGATAAAGCGGACAGGTGCTTTTCCTTTGAGAACGGCAAGCTTTAATTGTAAGGAGAATTTTCTCCGTTATTTCTAGACCTTGCTTCGTTCTTGCGTGCTCCAATGTGAACATTTTTCATAGGAGGGAGGATTGCACAGTCGGTTAGTGCGCGGCCTTGGTGCAAGAGGTCCTGAGTTCGATTCCCGGATCTCACACCCTTATTTCGACTTCTTTCCGTTCTGTGCAGCTTAAGTAGCTTTAAATACCAGTAAAACGGAGCACTGATGGAGAGGGGAAAATAAAATGAGCGCACCGTCGGTTTGTCAGTTGAATTACTGTTACGAGTTATCGACGTTAAATATGGTTGCTTCACTTTACTTTACTTTATAGAACAAATACTTCAATAGAACTATTTTGCATAGAACGAAAACTCCAATATTTCTTGGGAACAAGTTTGTTCAGTCGTTTTGTCGTCGAAAGAAAATAAGAAAACAGCCTTCAACGGCCAAATAAAAAAAAAATGAAATCAGGTTAAAAAAAAAAGATTAGCCATCGCCGTCACGGGGACCTCGCAGCGGTCCCCCATCCAAGTGCATCCCCATCCCATTCGAAGGGACTTAACTTAAGCTGACACTTGGACTAGCATCAACAATAGTGTTCTTTGTCTTAAATTCGCACATATATTGTAGAACTTTACAATACTTGAAAGAAAAAAAGCAAACTAACAAAAGCCCGGTGTCTTGCCGTCATTTTGTCACAGATGCATCCTTTGTTTCGTGAGTTGTTAGTATTAAACAGGCAAAGTAACTTAATCACAGGGGGCCGCTAAAATCGATATCACTTTCGATTTCGCGATTTTACTTGTACAACCCAAAGTATGATAGAAAAATTGAACGTAACAAATCTCCCAAAATGGTAACTTACAGCAAGTCGCATATTTCGGCGTCTCCCATCCAGATACTAACCCCGCCGGCCAGGCCTTATTCAGTGAATTTTTGTTTTGGAAAGCTGTAAAAAGCTCATGATCAGAGTGCGTATACGTTTACATAACGTTGTAGTGGAAAAGAAGTTGTAAGGGATTTTGAAAAAGATCAACATGTCAGCCTTGAAGCCAATGTTTCTCGATTCCCTTTTAGTTTCCTCAATCTTTCTGGGTTTAGTATTTTACTGAACCACATGTCTTTTCAGGGGGCATTTAGCAAAGACATCTACCATGGCACTGTAATAATTTACGATACCAAAATAATATCGCGTTATATTGGAGCTACATATTACCCAAGGACAACTTGAATCTTTTGAAAAACAAAACGCAAGTCAGTTGACAGTTATGGAAAAACCACATTGTCAAGTTACTGCACTACACACTCACGCAATGTGTTCCTATTTTTAAAAATATCCTGTGTTTCCACAATCTCCCCCCCCCCCCCCCAAATATCCCGTTTCCCCACATTTTTTAACGAAATATCCCGTATCCTGATCGCTTCTCGGCGTTTTGGCTAAGATTTGTTTTTCGGCCAAGGGATACGTTGAAGTACCATTGTACTACGGTACTTTTTTCAGGGCCGGGACAGAACAGTTTCGGCTGTGTCTGTTCTCTCGAGAAGCGATCATTAGGGGGTTTTTTGTTTCATTTTTGATAGTTTTTTGTTCAGCGGGAGCGTAGAATCATGACGAACGTTTGCAGTTTCTGAGAACTATTTACTACTTGTAGCTTTTGTTAAGTTTTGAATCAATGATAGATAGAGTTTTGGCGATTTACACCCGGACTGGACTACTGGATTTAAGCTTCTTTCTTAACGACATTTCAAGTTATTGTGGAACGTTTGGTACCAAGTTACTCCAATACTGAAATCAAGAATATTGAATTGTAAAACTCAAATTTTGGACTGGACTATGGAAGACGCAACTACGGGATTTTAGATTTTTGAGCATTGCATTGACAGAAATGAAGTACAGATGTTGTCTTTTTGTCTTCGTCATCGCATTTTTAAAGCATTTCCAAGAAACAAGTCTTTTTGTCTTCGCCACGGCAGATTTAAGCAGTTGTGCAAGGAAGTAAATCAGGATTACGGAACCGCACTTCGAATACAGGATAATAAGTCGTTGAACTGTGATTTGTAATACGTTTTCGGATGATTTAGAACTGATCTTGTTTATAATTTTTGGATGAACAGATTTAAGGAAGCAAGTAAAACTGTGGGATTTGAATAAAGTATCTTTCAAAAAAAAAATACTGATAAAATCCCGTTTTCTCAGTGATAACCCCTAAAAGGGAGCCGTTGTTGCATTTGCAAATTTAGTAACATTAGTAATAAGAGTTTTTACAACAGACAACCTCAAGTTAAATTATAGATTTATCTTTCTGGTAATCTCTGGCCATTTTCCAAAGTTTACCCCGTAGTTGAAGTTCACTGTAACTGGATAATTTGTGTTAACTCTTTGGACATCCCACGGATACGCCCCTATAGGCGTCTTGTTATATCGAAGTTGGGATTTTAATGACCATTAAGCGCCCTATAGCTTTTCTGCTCCTTTATAAAAAATCCAAGGCAGAGTTAGTCATTACTGCGATGTTCTTCAATCTCAACTGGCGTTGCCTACTTTTTAACATCCTATACAGTCTTCTGGCTGTTAGGATTTTAAATATGGATGCGCGCATGTAGCTACTTTTCACGTATGTGCTCTTGCGATCGCAATCGTGTTCTCCAAAAATGCTTACCGTTCTTCTTCGACTAACTGCGAAATTCTTGCCACGCAAGGAAACTTTGAAGTTTTAGTGCTACAGACAAGAATACACATTACAACAGTTGGAAAACCACTTTACTGTAACAATGGCAAGAGAATAACTTACAGCCACCAAAGCCAGAAGAAGGCCAACGAGGTAACAATAACGAAACATTTCATTTCGGTGGTTGAATAACTTGATCGCAGCGAATCTGAAATAAAAAAAATGAGTTAGCAAACACTTATAAGACCTTATAAATCTAGTAGATCAATTAGAAAAAAAAAACTGGTTTCGCTTTCAAAAAAATACACTTACCGATTGAAGCTTTAATAAATCGCTTAAAAGTTTGTTGAGCTCTTTCCTTGAAGAGATTTATTGAGGAACAAACTCTTTCCAACGACTCAAAGAAGATAAAAAGGAATGGCGACAGCAAAAGACGCTGAGGAAATGAAAAGTGCAGAATATCCCATTGCACTGATACACGACTAACGCCCGAGAAGATCGTGTAACTCATGACTAAGGTCAAATTAAAGCCAATTTCTGAATCACTTTTCTCCGGCTTTGACGAAAATTACGACTAAAATTTACTTTCCGCTCTTTTATAAACTCTATTTCCAAAACTAGTTTGTTGTGTTGTTCCCTTTAAGGGGTTAGGTAAGGAAAAAAAAGAACGCTTTCGAAGAAGGTTAAAAAGGAATCAGATAACAGCTGCAGAGGAAGTAGAAATTGCAGAATGTCCTTTTACTTTGATGCTTGTCCGACGCCAAGCAGGAAGTCAGTGCAACTCTACTGATAGTACTTCATAGCCAAGATTGCTTCAAGTTCAGGGATCTCACTCAAAGTGAGGAAAGTGAGTGAGAGGAAGTTTGAATTTGAGGCAAGGACGAAACGGCGTGAGAGACAAAACATGTCTGGTGCACACGTTACGAGGTCCAGTACAAGCAATACTTCAGCAAGGACCGCTACCAGCGAATCTGTTACTCACAATGATATTGTCACTTCTAACACCAACAAATGATTCTCGCTGCATCGCAAGTTAAAGATTTTTTACACTGTTTAATAAACTTGGTGAAATTAAATGCATTGTAAATTCTATTGATATTGCATGACATTATTTGCATATTAATTAACAGAAACTCACTTCTCTACAAGATATTTTGACGCTTAGCTTAAAATACCTAATTACAGAATCTCTAGAAACGACAGGGACGCACTCGGTGGCGGTTCATGTATTTACGTACACATGAAATATAATTCGCAAATCTTGGAAACATTTTCTCTGCGTGACTCGCTGGGCGTTAAAGTACTAGTATTCTTGAATAGTGGTGATGTAAACATTGCTTGTCTCTATCGGTCAACTTCATCCACTGAAGAACACGATATAGCCTTGAGGTCTGAATTGCACAAGCTACCTATTAGCGACATTGATCAAGTAATTTTGGCGGGTGATATCAATCTTCCGGATGTTTGTTGGTCTATTACATAACAGTTCGTAGAACCCATCGATGCTTCTGATTTAAATCAAAAGAAGTACATCGAATGTTTTGTTTCTTGTAGTCTCACATGGCATATCACTGATGAAATCACGAAGGGAGATAGTCGATAACAAAATGCAGGAATCTATATGCTCAGTATGCTAGATCAAATTTTCACTTCTGACTCTGACATTACTGAAGCAGTTTACTTTAGGTCCCCTACCGCGTGGGAGTGATCAAATTAACAGCAATACTGGAAGTGAAATTGTATGTTAATGTGGAATATCTGGCTTCTAAAAAATTTTATCTGGGCTAAATGTGATGTTCCGAGGTGTCCTAGGTTAATTAGTACGGATCGGCAGAAAGATTGGTTCTTTTCTGAAGAGGCGCACCACTGTGTTGACATCATGCGCAGCGAACTCGAAAGTAAAATACTACATGCAGTTCATCATAGTGTCCCAACTTCAGTACAAAAAAATAAAAAAAGAGAGAAATACCAATACGCAAAGTCCCATGGAAAGGTTCGAAACTCCGTCGTGCACGAAAGAAAAAAGAACAATGCGTGCCGATGATACACTTGTAGAACGGAAACTTGAGGGACATTACGAAAAAAAACTTGCTTAAAATGTGAAACAAAATGCGAGTAAAGCTATGATCCTCGCAGTTATGAACGCAAATTTTGCAATTGCATAAAGAAGGCTCAAAAAATTCAGGACTTCGTGACTTCGCTATACCGGTGCGACGCTCTAACCAACTGAGCTATGAAGCCACTAACGTTGGGAGCTGGTCATTTGGGGGTTCTAATGTTCCCGTGAGGAATGAATCAACGAATGAAATGATATATGAAATGGATCATATATGAACTGCGGATATGAAATCAAGTGAAGTCAACCATGAACCATCAGGAATGTCGTATCTAGGAAACCAGAAGTGCTGATACCATTTTACAAAGCTTTCGTCAGACCCCATTTGGAATACGCAGTACAGGTGTGGGCCTCAACCACAAGACACGGAAACTGGGGTATTTTAATGGTAATTGAGGACTGCCCAAAACAGTTCACGAGTGTAATTGAGGGCATGGGCCTACTCGAGCTGCCTCATCGTCAAAGGTTACAGCGTCTCACATTAACGACTTTACTGGAACCTCGAATGCGTGGTGACGTAATCGAGACGTTCAAAATAATCAACAGTTTTGTGGACTATGGTCACAATATGTTTGGGACGAATTCAGCTTATCGAACTCGTAATCTTAATGTCACTTCTCATCATCCATTAAGATCAGCGCATGACTTCTTTAGCAACAGAGATATTAATTATTGGAACCAGCTGCCACTACGCGTGCGAAATTCAACAAGTATCAATGCCTTTAAGGCTGGTCTTGACCTCTTTAAGTTATCTAAACCTGATTCGCCTAAGGGATTCTGGAAATTGTCGGAAGAAATCTTTAATAGAATAAGCGATCGCGATGTTGCCATGCGGCAAAGTATCTTGTTTTCATAATTGATTTTTTTGTTCTCTGTTTTTAGTTTTTTTTTCTTTGATTTTAGTATTCTTAATAATACATTTCTGATTTTTATGTCATGTTAATAATAATTTTGTAAATAGATTTTGTAAACAGAGATATCCTGAAGTGGTATAATAAAGTTATCTTATCTTATCTATCTTATTCGGGAGAAAACTGACTCACAGTATTACAGAGAGCATAGCAATTACAAAGCGGCCCGCACTCTCAGTGCAGTGCACAGGCAATTTCAATTTTCTCTTTAGGGCCATCCCCTCTTTTTTTTCGTTTACCGTCGTCCGACCGATCCAAATTTCTGCCATTTAAAAAAAAAAAAGGAAGAAGAAAGTAAGTACGTAATTAAACCATTTTTTACTTTAAATAGTTCTTTTAATCTGAAAAATGAACATAGAAAAAACAGGAACATTTTTACAGAATATTATGCATTTTGTTTGTTCATCCAAATATGTAAATACTAACTTTTGAGGTACTCCTCCTCGTCACTTAGACAATGACATCGACCGACTTTTTCGCCATATTGATTTTGGGCTCATTTCTTGTTGTTTCCAGGCTCCAAAGCAATGATGCTGGGGTACCAGCAGACTTGTGATTTTTATCTTAATTTATTTTAATTTATACGACCGACTGATCGACCGCCCACCGACCTAATATCAGGAAACGCATTCGACGGTAGACGAAAAAAGAAAAGTACTAAAAGAAAGTGATAAATGACGACATGGCGCGCGGTTCCCGGAGAGGCCACCGAAAAGACTACAATTTTAACGAGTTTCAAAAAGTATGCAGCGTTTTAGGCCTTTTTTTCTCGGAAGGGGGGGGGGGGGGGGGGGGGTGGGGGAAGAAAAAGAAAGAGCACGATAACTTAATCATTTACCCTTGTAAAGGAAATGATGTAGAGAGCTTTTGAATGCCGGAGTCGAACTAACAACCTTCCGATTACTAGTTCCGTTGTTCTACCATTGACATATACTGGGAGAACTCTCTCGCTATACTGCTAGTCTACGCTACGATGGCTAAAATTGCCGAAATGGTGCATTCTCGCAATATTGTCAGGATGTAGAGGTGAAGAAGAAGGGAAGAGCATGATGATGATTTTTTCGATTCGTTTAATTAACTCAGGGCTTTCAAAAGGTTGTTAACTGATCACTTTCCTTGAGGACGCTCAATTAAAAATAAACTCCCTGAAAGGACTCCAAGGAGATAAAAATAAAGGAATGGTGAAAGAAACAGACGCAGAGGAAGTAAAACTGCAAAACATCCCGTTACATTATAGATGACTAACGCCAAGCAGTTAAATGATGCGCTCCTGCGCCAAGCAGTACATGTAACAAGTCGAACTGAAGCCAAGATCAACCTCCCAGTTTCACTTTTCTTTTTGACGAAATGGAGAAAGTGATGATGATTTTCAGGGATTTTCTCCATCTTTTATTAACTCTGAGCTTTCAAAAGTGCGTTCATCACTTTCCTTGAGGAAGTTCAATGAGGAATAAACCGGATCCCTTAAAGGACTCCAAGGAGAAAAAAAATAAGAGACAGAGTAAGTGAAAATTGCAAAACATCCCCTTACAACCTAATGCGCTTCGTTTAACTCATAACTGAGGGCAAAGCCAAGATTGATTGAAGAATGGCGTTTTCTGTTTTGAAGTATCTGTTTTCTTATAAAAGATATTTGAGTTTTTGTGCTATGCAAATTAGCAAATTGATGACGTCATCAGTAGTTCCATTAGAAGATGATCACAAACATTAAGAATATCTCTCAAAATGTGAAAGCGATATTATTCAAACTTGGCATAAGTGATAACCCTCAAGAGACTCTTAACAAAGGTGAAAGACGGTGCAGAGTATGACGTAACCATGACAACACTTTTGGCTCCAGTCCTTTTCGGTTTTCGGTAAATGAAATATCTCAATTTCCTCTCAAATCAGGCAAGACAGACAGCCCTGCTCAAAACAAACACAGAGCACATGTTGCCGAATGATGTTTGGTTGAGGTAAAAAAATGTTGCGCTTAAATTCGGAAAGGTAAAAACAGTAGGAGAATGGACTGAAACTTTATTGAAAGACAATGGACTAGGATAGTGAAAGTTGGAGGAGTATTGTTGCCGAAGTCCGACCGCCGCGAGGTCAAACAGTGTGTGGTGGGTATTATATAATAACCATAAGGTCAGAAAATAGGCCAAAGAAAATCTGCTCTTTTGGATGTTCTATCATGCGGACTAACGGTTAACTTAAACTCAATAACGTCGCATTCGTTTGTTACTGCTTTTCGCCGGGAAGAGTTAATGACAAAACTCCTTCAAAACTGGAACACAGGGCAATTTATGGATGAAATGTCTTCTGAGGAATAGATGTTGTCGGTCAAAAATACGGTCTCGCGCTGAATCCGTTTTTACCTAGTTTAAAATGGTGATCCTCATTTAATCTAAAGGTTGAATATGCACTCTGCCTAGTTTGAAACAGCTATCACCCCCAAAAAGGACTGGAAACACCTATACCTCCCTTCAAGCTCTGTCTTACGCATCTCAACACATCTTCCCAATGTCTCGTATCATCTTATCGGTTTCGGTATTCATACACTTGTCCATTCAGTCTCAACATTATCCGACATAGTAAGGGGACAAAGAACTATACTATACGCTTACCGGGACTCGAACTCGGACTCTCCAGTTCTACACAATTAACTGTGCCTTCACCACCAGACTGACAACAACGAACATGCTCCGACACAGTAACTGTTCTTTTCATAATTTAATAAGTCAATTGATATCCATGAAAAATAACCCAAACTAATTCTAACCTGACCATAATTTTTCTCTAGGCTTAATTTACTAGTTTCTTTAATTCATCTTAGTGTGTATTCAACCTAGGTAAAATGAGGATCACCAATTTAACCTAGGTAAAAACCATGGTTCTATCTAGGGTATTTGAGGGATAGAAGTTCCCCGCCTCCCCCCCCCCCCCACAAAAATGCTCAGCTTCCCCCCCCCCCCCCCAAAAAAAAAGAATATATATATTGTTATCATTCAATATATAAGTAACTATACCGGAAAGATCATCTAAGGAGACTATATGACAAGGAACACGGAGACAGACTGCTGGCCTTACAACAGGCTCGGTTATCGTGCTGTACATTCTGTTTATGTGTCGAATAGCGACAGCATGGACAAATTTGAAACCAGAAAACCACGGATTAAGAAGACGCTGTTGTACACAATTTGTACACAAGTACGGGCATTCTGTCCGTTAGCGATGCAGTAGTCTAGTGGTTAAGTGAAAGGGTTATTAATCGAAAGTTCCCAGGTTCGAGTCCAGCGAGTTTAGGCATTGGGCTTTGGATTTTAAAAATAGATATTCATTTCCCATAATCCTTATCAAGTGCTAAGCGTCCTAAATTGACGATAATAGTCAATAGACCTTATTCACGATAGCCGCCAGGTTGGATTTGCTATTATCATGCAAATTAGCTACACACTTCTGAGGGGGCAAACAACATAAGTTCGAGAGGTTATTACTAACATCTTAGCCACACAGATGATTTGTTTCATGTTCATTGAATGTTTATCACCTAAGTAATAAAACAGAGTGCTTGCACAAGTTACTTCGATTTTTTTTTGATAAAAAAAAATTAGCAGATAACGAAGTAGAAAGTCAAAATGTCGGAGGCAATCAAAAGATGTAAAATTATTATAAAAGGTACTTAATTCTAAATTCTAAATGTACTTTTAGCAATGTTAATTCAATATTTCGACGTACCGATTTTCCGCAATTTGCCTTTATTCCAATTTTTGCCCCCCCCCCACCCCCAGCATAACACATGGCTAATTTGCATGACAATTTGAAAACCAACATGGCCGCTATCGTGAATAAGGCCTATTTAGAGAAACTTACGAATTGTCGATGATAGTCATTTGACCTCATTTCAGAGGTAGAGGATGGGTTGCCTTGATGGTGAAGTGGCTTCGTATTCCTGACTAGTAATCAGGGCGACTTGGGTTCGACTCCCACCCAGTGTAAAAACCAATTTTTCGGACGGGTGTGTCGAAAGGTAAAATTCTCTGTGCGCGCTCCACTCTCTCTTCAGTTACGAATATCCAATGAACATACTAAATATTCCGAGAACTTAAACTATTTACTATGAGTGACATGGTCACACTGATTACTGTACAATTTTCTGGATACTAAGCTGGATTTTGCGTTGACAACCATTGTGATGCTCTTGGTGTTGTTGAGGTTATATAATACATTAACGTAGCGTTTGAATCCTTTTCATTTGACGGAAATGAAAGGCTGGAATGGATTCAGGTTTTCATAAAGAAGCGCTCGTATCTGTGGTGATTTCTTCATGACTCAGTAACCCTTCTTTTACCAATTCTATTTTACTGAAGAAATAATACAACTACGCAGACCAACTTTAGTTTTCTGTCAAAGGAAATACTGGAATATACTCACAAAAGTTTGCAGGCACGTAATACAAAATCACTCAGTGGGTAAATTTGAATATATGTTTGCGATGTTTACAATCTTTGATCATAAAACCGAGAAAACAGTCTCTAGCAAGTTTCAGGCACACATTTCCCATTTCCAACAGATCGATCATTTGATGTGATTTTAATCAGTATTCCTCAAAAGTAATGGGATAAGTGACCAGACGTCTGTTATCCCATGCGTACAACACTCTTTCCCTCGGATTGTAATCCACCATTGAGTTGAGGCCATATTGGTTGGTGAACTTTATGTTGGGGTTCCACTGTTTTCCCGTCTTCGTGTCGTAAGCGAAGTTGATTGTGGTGGATCGGCTGTTGTAGCTGTCAATGGTGTAGATCACTCCACAAGCAACAAAGGCATTCCCCATCGAAGTGATCGGTTCTATAACATACAAGAGTAAGAGGCGGTTAATGCAATTTCACCATGATTCTACAATGTGCCACCATTGAATGCACTGCATCATGTCGGCGACAAATGCAAGGCTGATGATGTCATTGATCAAGATAAAAATGAGCCTCTCTATGGGTATTTCCGAAGAAATCGAAGACGCGAAGATCTGGAAGACTCACCGTGGAAAAAACGAGGATCTCAAGAATGATGCGAAGATCTGAAAATTGACCAAAATTTGCGTGATCAAATTGAACACTCAGATGTAAAACTGTCGAAACTCGTAAACACTACAGAAAATATCTGTTATTTCTGAATTTTGGCGTTTGACCACATTTCACTGCGATTTTGACAACGGTGTCAACAATGGTTTACAGTCGCTGCCGCGAAACCACATGATGCCATTACAAGGGATTACAAGGCTAAAAACGACAAAAATAGTCCGCTGATAATGTAATCAGTAATGAAATTAATGACGTCAATGAGAACCTACTAACCAATGGATTCGATTTCATTCGTATCATGTGACCTCATGTTGGTCGTGTCGCTGATCTTTAACCTCGCGGTCTGCAGAATACAATTGAGGTCACAATTTATTCATGGCAGATTTCGACTTAGAAGTCAAGTATTTTCTATATACCATCAACTCAAAAGATACCGAAACGCCTTCTATAAAGCCGTGGTGGTGTCGAACAACGTTATGGAAGCAGGGAAGCTTGCAAGCTCTTGAAAACGCTTAAAAGCTAAGGTAAGCATATCACTGACCAACACTTGTGGTCAACTTTGTTGTTTTTACTGTTTTTATAGGGAGAAATAATCGACTTAAGATTTTTAGTTCCAATCAAGACCTAAGTCGGCAAAATGAAGAAACGATAACAAATGATAATAAAATATTAAGTGACAAATTTTGACGACAGTGACCAGGTCTGTTATGTCTGTAATGCATCAATCAATTCCAGCGGTGCCCATCACCCCCCCCCCCCCCGGGCAACCGCGGGGCATTTGCTCAAGTTGTCAGTCCCGGGGGTGGGGCATTCGCAATTTTATCGCGGCCCTGGGCCTGGGCATTAGCCTACCCCGGGGCGACCCCCGGGCATTTGACACACCTGTTTTCGAATTAACATGGAATAGTTTATCGGAAAAGACGAGGCCTTCGTTAAAGACTGGCTTGTCCGTCACGGACTCGAAAAACTTGTGGATGTTTTTAAAAGTATGTTTTCTCAATTTTAGGTATTTCTTCATGTATACTTGTAAGCATATGAATATATAAAAGCGACAAGGTGAACTAATATCACAAAACAATCACTGACGTGAAGACTGCGTAAACACGACTACTTCGCATTTCGCATTCAAAACTAGCCTAGCAATTTTATATTCATAAAAGTGGAGTTAAAATACAGAAGGGTTGCGAATTCAAATGATGATTTTGCGAGCTTAAAATGCGATTCATCATCATTTAAAATGTCTTGATTCTTCACAGCGACAAGGTGAACTATATTTGGTTTATCAAAAAACGATCACCGACGTGAACACGGCTATTTCGATCCCGGGGGCGGGACATTTGCCCTCTTTCTTCGTCCCCACCCCGGGGCATTTAGACAGCTTTTGTGTCCCCACCCCGGGGAATTTGCTCATTTAAAAAAAAATGCTAATGCCCGCTACGCGCGAAGTTATTTACTTAGCGTTTCTTCATGCCGCAATTTTTTATTCTTTTGTGTGTGTTTATTGTTTCTATGTAAATATTTTAGAGTTTTGGTCAGTATCTTATTAGCATTTTTGTAATCGGTTAGCGCATTCAAAATTTTTACTGTTCAACTTGAAAATGACCGTCGAACGGTCGAAACGTCGCTGTTTTTTAACGTTAACTTTTATAGTTTAATCATATTGAGTGATTTATGCAATTTTCTATTAAAGTGAAATATTTATCAACTGTGAATAACACTGAATAAACGTTTAAACCATTTCAATTCGAAAAACGAAGATCTTCCTAAAAAGAAGGAAGATTTGCAAAAAAATCGCGAAGAAAACGAAAACCGTGGGTACCCATAGAGAGGCTCAAAAATGGTAATCAAATCGCGGTTTATTAATTCGTGCAATGTAAAACTTGCGGTGATTTGGTTTTTTCAGCTCGGAGGGAATCTCCGCCATCATCACGGTTCAAAGGAGTGTGGGCGGCAATGATGTGCAGGGCCGTAGCAAGGATTCACATTTCCCCCCAAAAAAGTAAAACACTTAAGTATAAAATGCTCAAATAGAATTTCATCCTTTAGAGAATTAAACTATAGCAAGAAAGAATCATTCCTGGTAAATTTAAATTACAATAACCATTTCTCAAGTAGTTAAAAGAAGTAAAAAACTTGAGAAATGGTTATTGTAATTTAAGTACAGAAAAAAAAAACAGCCAAAAAATTACAGCAAACGAGGAAGGTGACAAAACGCTCACATGGTTCATATGGGATTGAAATCTAGCACTTCACATTACACTCTATTCAGTTAACTCTGTTTAAAATATAAGTGCTACACGGCCAACGTTTGTATAAACGTAACCTTTCCTTGTACTTGTACATGTTCATTGCCGTGACTTTGACATCTTCACTTCCCACGGCCTGCTCCCGTCTGACCTTGCAGCTCAGCCGGTAGAGCGGCGTAGATCTAACCCGAAGGTCGTGGGTTCAATTCCCACCCTGGTCAGAGTTTTTCTCTGTCCTTGTGTGGGCCCAGTTCCATCTGTAGGGCTAAGCTCACATGGTTCATATGGGATTGAAATCTAGCACTTCACATTACACTCTATTCAGTTAATTCTAATATTACTTTTCTAAGCCTCTTGGATCATTGAAATGTACTGTGTTTTCGTTTATGACTTTTCATCCCCAAAACCATCGAACCCAAAACCATGACTTGAAATCTTTGTGTCAGGCAATGCCTCCTTTGAGGCAACAAAAGCAGACGCATTTAAATTCTTTTGCTTCAACAAATTGACAGTGCCAATTATCAATTGAAAACGCTTCTGAGTTTGCATAAGTTGCTTGTCTGGTTATTTTTGCATCGTATGTTTAAATCAGCCCCTATTGCTTTCAGCGTGAAGAACTCACTTATGCAGATTGGATTAAGCACTCATATTCTGCGGATTTGGATAATGACAACACTTTTCGCAGTATCTGGTAATTAGTGTTCCTCTCTGCTGTGCCACATCTGTTAGGCGACTTAAATATTCTCCGTTGGGAAACAAGCTTTGTAGTATCGCACTATGATTGTATAACAAGCTTTCAAGTTAAGCACACAAGCTTCCGATTCCATAACGAAATCGTTATCATGTGATGTAATTAGGCATTCTTTCACGTGATTTATGCCGAGAAGCACGGGACAAAAAGTCCCGGAAGATTGCGGGGAACTTTAACCTAACATCCCGATTCAACGTTGGGGTCCAACCTGGAATGTCACTTGGGTACCAGATTCATGCGACCTACATGTAACTGGATTCTCAGTATAAATAACACGACAGAAATCTGATTCCGAGATGGAACCGAAAGCTCGTGTGCTTAATTTTCACTTGAAAATAGGTCACGGTCACGTCTAAATATTTGATATGAAACTATCCAGTAACTTCTTCTTTCCTTGTATTTGGCACGTGTCTCCCACCCACAATGTCCACGTAGTTTAATGTACGTTACATGCGTTCCTTTTACGCGCACTATCACAATATTGGATTAATTTTTGTTTAACTAAAAAGACGCTTTTACCTGTGTTTAAGTCAAAAGTAAAGTAAATGTTGTTTGTCACCACATCGATTTTACTGGCCCTCAGTCTTTTATTGTTGTTGGTGTTTCCACATAACACCCACAAACCCTGCTCATCCACTGCCAGGTCCATTCCATTCAATCCACCCCATTCGTAAGTGTTACTTCTCGGTGCGCAATTGCTCACGCTTATCTGAGCCTCTTTTCCCTCTGAGCGCAGATTGTACTTCACAATTACGTTGGAACTTTCTCTAGAATATTAAAAGAAAGTATAAGGCGGACTTCGCGGATGCAATCAAAAACACCGTTGTTTGTATGGAGAGAAAGAGCTAACACATTGACGAGGTTTGATGTAAATAACAACTTCAGTGCTTTTCTGCTGGTGATCACAGGCTGTTTTCAGATTGGGTCGAAAAATCATGTTTTGTGGGAAGAAAGACTGTCCCAAAAGGTGAGAACACTGGGCTACTACCAAAGTGGCCTGGTTTCGATTTCAAGACTTGGCGTCATATGTGGGTTGAGTTTGTTGGTTCTCTACTCTGCGCAGATAGATTTTTTCTCTAGGTACTCAGGCTTTCCCTTCTCCTAAAAAACAAACGTTTTGTTTGATTTGATTTCAATGTACATTCCCCCCAATAAGTGCCACAGTGCTAGAAGACTTGCAGTGCTAAAAGACTTTTCCTCAGTTGTCTTTGTTTTTTCGTTTTGTTTTGTTTGCTTGTTTGTTTGTGTTGTTTTTTCAAATTTTACCGGGAGGAATCACAATATTTACCATTCTATACTTCAGTTTATTTTACAACCTAGTTCTCTCCCATCTCAGATTTAGTCAAAAGACGTAATATAATTATCATCTACAAAACCAGGACGAAACAGGATGGTCATGATAAACAAGGATTATGTGTCGTCATTTAGGGGAGTCAGGGGGGCTTAGTGGTTATCAACCGCGCCTCCCACCGCTGCGACTCAGGTTTAACCCTGGCCTCGAGGTCGTATGTGGGCTGAGTTTCAGTCGATCTCATTCTGACTCCGAGGGGTTTTCTCCGCGTACTCAGGTTTTCCTCCGTCATCAAAATCGACTCTAGATCAATAGCATCCGGGCTGATACCCTTGTATAGGAATAACCTCCGATATCTCTCCCTTTCATTATTGATTGAATGAAATTATTATTATTATTATTTCTCATGGCTTTTACGCTCTGGCAGATGTTATACCGCATCTAAACCAAAGGAGCGAGCCATAGCCAATGGCCAAAGGTCCTTTGGGTCATTCCCTCTTGTTAAGTTTTCCAGAACCTTTCTTAGGATCCTTGCTGTTCCTAACAAGGCTGTTTTCTGCAAGAGTCCTTTCTTGATAGCAATCCCTAGCTTCGTAAGCCATCCATCTAACCTTTTACTTACTCCTCCATTATTATTATTATTATTATTAGTATTAGTATTATTATTATTGTTATTATTAATTCTTTATCACTTAATTTCTTTTTTCTGTTTGAACTAAATGTTTGTCTACATAGCGGAAAACGAAAACATCATTAAAGATTACAGGTTTAGTTAATCTTGGAACTAGAGATAATCGGACTTGGTTTCATTCCGAACGGCAGAAAAAATAAAGCAGAGGTATAATTTCTGAAACAAAAGGGCCAGTCTAGTTGTTTACCTGTTGTAGTAGAGGTATGGTCCATACACCACAGCACCTGTTCCGTCCCAGTAATAAGGCAATGTGTACTTTTTACGCACCAAACCAGCTTTAAACTTGACCATGTTTTCATATTCTTCAAGCACATATGCATGATAATACTCCATAACAAATATAGTCTCAGTTCCCATGATTCCAAGCGGGTCTTTCATCCAGGCTCCCCATTTATATCGTCTTGCGTTATGGGTCACAGGTTTACCAATTAACTTGATGTTGGCACAACTGTCTGAAGAAAAGCAAAAGAAAGAAAAAAAAACCATTATAGTAGATCATAACTGACCCGACTAAAAAAGTAAGCAGAAATTAAACAGCCTTTGGCGATACGTCTTCCTCACCCAGGAATGTTGGCATTTATACTGAGTATTGCGCAACCTACAAAATCAAATTTCTGAAATAAAATGTATGCTTATCTCATCCTCAAAGCATAGACCTTTTTGCAGATGCGGCGGTCATTTTCATTTCTATTGTTTCGAAAGAAATTATGGGATGCTCAGGAGGCAAATTAATATGTATTTTCCCCCTGGGCATCCCATAATAGCTATTTGAAACAATAGAAATCAAAATGGCCGCCGTATCTGCAAAAAGGACTATGTTCCTTTCGTGTTAAGGAATTCCTAGGTATTGATTGAGTTGAAAATAACACAAGAAAAGCTAGCGCTTTCTAGGCCTTTATGAAATATATCTAGAAGAGATATTTTCAAATGAAGCCAATGTAGAGCTTCGGAGATCTCAAAATCCATTATCTACGTATTTCTAGGATAATGTTTGAAATTGTCCAATCAGAAGGGCGGATTTGAATCACGTTAACAAATAACATCTCTCGCCTTTTGACGAATTTTCCAACCACACTTTTTTACGCTTAGCATTAATTCGCTGAACTTAAAAAAGACCGGATTGAGCGTCTATTGTTTGGAGAAAAGCACAACAAAATCGCGGCAGCCATCTTGTTGTGAGAGGAATGTAATGTAGCCGCAATATTGTAAAAACCACTTTCAACGTTTCTCCGCATTATTTCCGTTTTTTATCCAAAACGTCACTGTCTATATACACGAAGCTTTAGCGTCAAATTTAGCTCGAAAGTGACCCCAGCAAAATAGCGGCTCACGCTTTTGTTGCCACAGGTTGCTCGATCCAGTCCTTTGCTTAAAAAAAATAGCCTGTTCCAGGCTCTCAGATAGTCGAGAAAACGAAAGGAACAGCCTGTGAAAAGCGAGTGGGGGCTTGGGTCGAGGCGAGGCGGGAGAGCCTGTAAGCATCTCTTTAAATTCTTCATTCCGCCCACTTTGCAAATAACCTTTCGCATGTCAAAATGTCAATGTCAAAGTGTTGAAAAAGGGCGGCATTGTGTGGTCCCACGCGAGTTCAAGCGCGATTCTTTTATTGTTGTTCAAAGGTGATGCGTTAATTCTCGTTTGTGCGAGTACGTTAGCCAGAATTTAAGGCAATTTTTGGGAAAATAACTTTACAAGCGAACGAAGGCATTGTCAAAGCAACCGGAAAACGAGTGTCAAGGAAATCACCCACGGGAGATTTAGCAAATTCGACCAAAAGACACGACCAGTTCGAAAGCTGCGAGTTCCCGACGCTCTGTTGACTTTTCCAAGGAAAACAGAAACCCGACCATTGAAGTTTCTGGCCGAGATGATAAGATGGCCTCATCAATAAACTTCAGCTCTGATGCATCAGGACAACCGATAATGAATGTGAAAGATTGATATTTCGTGTGGATGGCTTCAATTGCATTTGCAGTATACAGACACGTAGCCATCACCTTCGCTTCCTGAAAATCGCTTGATCTTCTAAAGCTTTAAGACATACAAGAGAAATACAAGCCTGTTTTCGGCAAATTTTTTTGGTTTTCTCTTTTTGCTCTCATTTTTTCGAAGGCGATGAAGGCAGAAATTTAATTGACCCGAGCTGGTGAATTCGAATACGCAGCCAAGTATTTGCTTAAGAACGAATAACAAAATATTGTATTTTTCTCGTTCGTCAGAGTTTTCAGAGAGCGCCGTTGAATGCTAACAATTGTGGCGTGCAGGGGAGATAATAGTTGTGTCAAATGCGAACTATATATCGTACCCAGTGATGCTATATTGTAAGCGGTGTGGAGAGATGTCGTATCACAACATTGAAGGGCTTTCACAACGCGCGGCAGTAACTGAAAATTTATGCTTTCACCAAAACCAGTTGGAAGCATTGAAAACGGCTCGTTTTTTCGACTTATTAAAGTTGAACAGACACAACTTTTGCTCGAATCTGAGGGCTTGTACGTTTGGGAATATTAAGACACTCGGTGACACAGTTGACCTCTTTCTTTCGTGCTCCGCGCGTGCATCAAAATGATGACGAAAGTGTTGATGTAAACTGTCAAAATTGACCAATCAGAGGGTATACCAGGAGCTGGTATACCGGAATGAAGAATTTAAAGAGATGCTTACAGGCTCTCCCGCCTCGCCTCGACCCAAGCCCCCACTCGCTTTTCACACGCAGTTCTTTTCGTTTTCTCGACTATCTGAGAGCCTGGAACAGGCTAAAAAAAAAGGGAACAAGAAGCCATCTTTACAATGCCATTTCATCCTCTGAATAAATCATGGCCATAGCTAGCGGAGGGGCAAGGGGGACAGTTTCCCCCCAAAAAATATTCGAATGAAAAATTAATGTAGTCTCTTTCTGAGTGTTAGGCAGATAGTTTGGACTTAACTGATATTACCTTTGAATCTTTTCACAGCCGATTCGCTTGTCTTGGTTGATAAAGATATTTTTTAGGGAAATCCATTTGGAGACATCATAGGCTAACCTGTTACTTAGCGATTCATCAATAGTTCAATAATAATAATAATAATAATAATAATAATAATAATAATAATAATAACAATAACAATAACAACAACAATAACAACAAAAACAAAAACAAAAACAATAATAATAATAATACAACTTTATTGGGTAAACAAAAATTACTAACCCTAAAACCAGTAGTTTGCAAAACCTTAACCTCTAAAAGTACCTGTCTTTCTAAATTGGACTGATTAATGCTTACTTATGACGAAACATCTGTGAAAGTAGCACTTCCGTGCCTATCCACAAGCAGGACAACTTGAATAAACAACAAGTAACTTAATTATTTACAGCCTGAACAGTATAAAGTGACTAAAAACATTTCAAAGAAGAAAGTAGTTTCTTGGAACAAATTACATGTTATGTTGAAGTCACCAAAAAAACTTGACGGAACAAACCAAAATCTTACAAGTGCGTGTGGAAGGCAAAACAAACCTTTCTGTAGAATGCTAACACTGTTGTCTGCTTTCGCCAAGTCACTCTTTTCCTCAATAATCATCCTATGCATCTAACAAAGTAAACAACAGGAATAAAGTAACGACCAATAACATAACGCTCTCTTCAGTAGTTATTTCTTACTGTAAAATTGTTAAAACACTGGAATAGACGTGTTGAGTTGAATGTATGTCACAGCCATAGATCGAGGAAAATACCTTAAAATACGCGTCCTCTTTGCCCGCTTTTTCTCAAACAACTTTGTCCGCTGAAGACTTTTGATCTTTACGATAACAATTTTAAGGTCAGTTTAAAGCTAAAAACCGTTTTAGCGGAATTGAAGCAACTTCAAATCATTTATTAAATAAAGGGGTAGAAGGTGATTGGGTAATGAGGATCAAATACATTATATATTTTATGCGATCCGGTCAGGGACTTCAGATTGATCATTTACTTTATCGAGTCTTTGTAAATGATAGAACTTCTTTTACAATTACACATCGCGTTAAAAAGCTGTGCTTAAGATTTATCATCGTCAGAAGTTCATAACCCAGAACAAGTCTCGATCTGCAATGGAATGAGGCCCATCAATTTATGGTATTAGGATATTAGGGAGCCGGCTACGGCGCAGAAAACGTCACTTCAAACTATCAGTTTGAGCTAATCTGAGTGTTTCACGATGTTTCCATCTTGTTAAGTTTGTACAATATGAGCGAAGTATCCTATGACCAGTCGGAGATTGGTAAGTAAGGATTTGAAGTAAGGAGAGAGAAGGAAAGATTCACTGCTGTTTGTCCACGTTGTCGTCAAAACCTGAAAACTGGTCATATCACGTCGTAGTTTTGACGAGTAAGGAAAGAGAAATGTACAAAAATGCGTGCCGCACGTGAAGAACGATTATTTTTTGCTCTATTCACCAATAATATTACTGGTTTTTGGCGTTGTCGTTGCCGTAGCCGTCCTGGTTTCTTAATCTCCCTATGGTCTATTTTTAGAACAGCTACTGCTAGATTTTTTGCGGGAACAACACTTGAGCGGCATTGCTTTCCGCGCACGATTTTGCATTTAGCACTGACCGCTGCAAGTGCAATCCCTCGTGCGGCTATTTGGCAGGGACATATCAGGAGAGTTGCGGTCATTAGGCCCAATCTGATTGGCGATTAATTATTTGGCGGGGCATGTATTCTAAATTTAGAGAATAGGGACCTTAAGATTCTGCGACGGCGACCTCAACGAGAACGGCACCAAATAATAGCATTTAATGAGCAAAACAATCACTCTGCACGTGCGGTGTGAAAATTTGTACATTTCTTTTCAGTTCTCTACGAATGAACGAGTCAAAATGGACTCGTGGGCTACTCTTTAATTGGTATTTCTTTTGTATTTTATAAGCAGAAAACCAACATACAATGATTCAAAAGCTTGTACAGTCTCACAGTTAAATTATCGCCACGAATTAACCGCAC
>NC_090871.1:764434-779434 GCF_036669935.1 Montipora foliosa
ACTTCGCCTTCGGCGAATAATTGTTAATTATTATCAAAACTACAACATTACGATATAACAGGTGCCTCTGATCGCTGGTTTGATTCTTATTTGAAAGGCCGTACTCAGACCTGCTTGGTCAATGGCTGCAAGTCATCTGAAACGTCTGTTACAAGTGGTATACCTCAAGGTACTATCTTAGGCCCTTTTACTCTTTTTGTTATATATAAATGACCTTCCCAACTGTTTATCCTATTCATAGCCGAGAATGTACGCAGACGATACAAGTATTACTTTTGCAAGCTCTGATATAGATGAGATAAACGATTGTGTTAATCATGACTGAGATAGGATAAGCACGTGGCTCGGTGCAAATAAATTAAGACTGAAACGTTACAAAGACTGAATTTTTATTAATTGGCACTAGGCAAAAGCTATCTCATGTTAAGGAAGTACCTAATATTACCATTAATAATACTCCTGTAAAGCAAGTTTCCTCAGCGAATTCGAAGTCTCTGGGGCTTAACATTGATGAAAATGTTAACTGAGAAAGTCACATTAACATATTGGCCAAGAAAATCGCAGCTGGTATTAACGCTATCGAACGTATTAGGAATTTCGTCCCACGCGAAATATTGATTACTGCTTATAATGCCCTCGTTCAATTGCAGTGCTGTGTGGGGCATTTGTGGAAAATGCCTCACCCTAAAGCTCCAAAAAAGTCCAAAATCGGGCGGCGCGTATCATAACCTTCTCAAATTATGACTCTGACGCAGATGAACCCATTCATACCCTAGGGTGGAAAAACTTGAACGATCAACGCTTAATCTCTAAATCCACTTTAATGCATAAAACGCTACACAGTTATACCCCGGAATATTTAAGGTCAAAATTTATCGAAAGGAACAACCTAATTTCGTATAATTTAAGGGAAACTGAGAGTAAGCTTGCCATTCCACTTCCCCGCACTGAATTCTATAAACGAAGCTTAAGCTACAGTGGTGCGGTGTTTTGGAATAGCTTACCTCGCCACCTACGTACAGCGTCATCACTAACAGAGTTCAAATCTCAAATACGCCACCCGGATTGTAGAGTGGGTGAATCTTTTGTTGATCTATGAGCACGGCATCCTTGTAAAACAGGTTTTTATTTTTATTTTTCTAGATTAATGTAATACAATAGACTATTGTATTAGGTAGCTGTTTAATATTAGTATTTTAATTATTTTAATTGTTATTGTAATTGGTTTCCTGAAGGATTTACCGTGGATAAATAAAGGTTGATACTTATAAACACTTTGTAAGCGGGGAGAGGTGGGGGGATGCATTCGATACGCTCGCCCCCCTCCCGCTAACTCTGGTCAGATCATTAAGAATATTAATACCGTCTTTAGACATTCTACGCTCATTAATTTTGGAGAAAACGCTAAAGTTTTATTAGATTAAGTATTGAGACTTACCAGTTCCAGAACGAGGTTTTTGGTGGACAAGGATCTTTTGGTGCGCCGCTTGACAGTGGAATTGTCAAGTGCATCAATCTGCAAAGACGTTGCAATAAATATGAGTTAAAAAAAACATTAAAAAAGGGGAATTCAAGCCACCAGTTATTTAAAAACAGAGAAACTTATCGCTCCATACAATGAGGTCACCACATTTTGGGAAAAAAAGCAACCTTGCGGGTTTCAGTTCTTATATTGAAGTTGGGATTTCATAAGAGATTTAAATCCCCGTCAACGATCATCAAGCACCCTATAGCTTTTCAGCTCCTTTTTCAGAAATCCAACAATCTTTAACGAATAAGTGGTTTGAATCCCCTTCAAGCCAGGCCTTCCTTTCTCGTCCCTTCTCTTTCCCTGCTTTTTAACACCGTGTGCAGTCGTCTGATAGTCGTCAGACTTTTAAATATGGATGCATGTAGCTACTTTCCACGAATGTGATCTTGGGATAGCAATCGGGTGCTCCAAAAATGCCTACGTACCCCTCTTCTTCTTCTTCTTCTTCGACTAACTACGAAATTCTTGCCGCATAAAGAAACTTTGCAACTTTAATGCTACAGACAAGAATACCATTGACAACAGTTGGAAAACCATTTTATTTTGGAAAGAGAATTACTTACAACTACCAAAGCGAGTAGAAGGCCAACGAGATGACGACAAAGAAACATAATTTCGGTGGTTGAATTACTCGATAGCAGCGAATCTGAAAGAAAAAAATTCAAGATGCAAACACGTAGTAGATCAATTAGATCAAAAACTGGTTTCCCTTCAAAAAAAAAAAACAATACACGACTTAAGATTCACTTACCGATCCTTTCAGTATAAACTCTGATCGTTTAAAAGTTTTTTGAGCTCTTCCCTTGAGGAGATTCAATGAGGAATAAAGTCCTTCGAACGACTCAAAGAAGATAAAAAGGAATGGCGATAGCAACAGACGCAGAGGAAGTGAAAACTGCATGCAGAATATCCCGTTGCACTGATGCATGACTAACTCCAAGCGGATCGTATAACTCATGACCAAGGTCAAAGCCAAGATCGATCTCGCAATTTCTGAATCAACTTTCTCTTTGACGAAATTTACTTCAGTCCGGTCTTTCGAAAACCCTTTTTCCAAAACTAGTTTGTGTTCTCCCCTTTAAAGGGGTTCAGTGAGGAAAAACCCGCTTTCGAAGGACTCGAAAAACTGAGGTAAAAAAAGAATGGCATCTGAAAACAGCTGCAGAGGAAGAAGGAATTGCGGAATATTCCGGCATTTACGCTGATGCTTGGCCGACTGCAAGCCGGAAGTGCAACTCCATACTTCGGTCATTGCGAAGATTGCTTCAAGTTCAGTATGCTGCAAATACCAATGAGATCCGCTATTTATTTCTTGCAACTGCGTGCGATGGTTTTGAGCCACCGTGTATCACTGCCATACGATTTTCAACAAACGTATGAAACCGCTTGTCCTCATTCTTGATGTATTGTAAAACAGCTGTAGAGTCCGATCAAAACACTGATCTGTCAATCTTTATCTCCAGTTCTTCTCTTAATGTTCGGTCCACCTTCACGGCAACTACCGCTGCTGATAGCTCCAACCTGGGAATGGTCATTGGCTTGATCCGTGAAGGTTGCGACAAGAACGACAGAACTAACGACGGTCCTATCAAGACCAGTCACGAAGATATGCTTCCTAGAACGGGAACATTTATCTTAAGCGAAAGAGTTTTGAATTTCAATTGAACAATGAACTGCTTGATAGGGTTAGCTCAACGAACCTTGAACTGCAATATACAGAATTCTAGCTGCTAAAGTGAAAATGCTTTAGTGAACTCTATTAAGTTCAGGGGCCGGAATGTAGCAACTAGAATAGGAAATTTTTAAGTGTTGATTGCGTTGTTCGTTGTCAGTTGTGTATTGCTGCGTGTATGCGTTGTAATTCTGTCTTGATGTTAACTAGTAAACCGTAATTATTCCCTGTAGTCTTTTTTGCACGTTCGTTTGCAGGTATATAAGTTTGTTTCGGCGTTATTACGCATAATTTTCTCTTCCAAGTTCGGTCGCAACATTATCCCTCTAAAGTTCTAGGTTTGCGTTAGTCTCTGTTTTCACCGTTCTCGCATCACAGTTTGTAAGTATTTGTCTTGTGTTTTCCGTTGCGCTTTTCTGTCCATTACCTTTAGAATAATTTATGTAATCGTTTATCGTATCTTTTTCAGTTGAATCGCACGCAGTTGCAAGAAATAAATAGCGTATTTAAAAAGTGGTGTTTAAATGCGAGCAACAAGGATCTACGACCGTTCGCACGCTTTCGAAGGACTCGAAAAACTGAGGTAAAAAAAGAATGGCATCAGAAAACAGCTGCAGAGGAAGTAGGAATTGCGGAATATTCCGGCATTTACGCTGATGCTTGGCCGACTGCAAGCCGGAAGTGCAACTCCATACTTCGGTCATAGCGAAGATTGCTTCAGTAGGCTGAGAATTCAGCCGCCTTTCATCGCTGATCGGCCCAAGCGGCGGTTAGCGATGAGAGGCGGGTGTATTCGCAGGCTACAAGTTCAGATTTATTAGAAAACTGATGCACATTAATAACAGCATTTACAAGCAATACAAAGCAGCCTGCACTCTGCAGTGCACAGGCAATTTCAATTTTCTCTTTACGCATACGCAGGAAACATAACAAAAGAAAGTGATAAATGGCGACATGGCGCGCGTTCCCTGGATGTAACTGCAACGGAGAGGCCACCGGAGGAGTCAAACTAACAACCTTTTGATTATTAGTTGCGCCAAGCTGTTCTACCACTGAGCTATAGTAAGCCTGTCCATCTATACTGCTAGGATGGCTGAAATTGCGGAAATGGTGCATTCTCGGATGTCAAACGTTACAGTAAATGAAATGAAGAGCATGATGATGATTTTTTCGATCTTTGATTAACTATGAGCTTTCAAAAGTTTGTTAATCGCTTTCCCTGAGGAAGTTCAGTGAGGAATAAACTCTCTAAAAGGACTCCAAGGAGATAAAAATAAAGGAATGAAGATGGAAACAGACCGAATTTCGATAGCTTTTCAAGGTACTGGATTTAATGATGAACGTAGCGGACATGTTTATTTTCCGTTGTGAGGCCGACTCCAAAAGCATTGGGAGTCAAGAAATGCTGTTTACATTCTGGAGATTGGAGAAAAAAAAGAAAGCTAATTAACTTATCCCGTGAATGAAATGCCATCAGATCGATTATTCCTTTTAGTAAGCAAAATGAGGCGTTGTGACCATGGTGTGACCATGGTTTCCTGAGATACCCAAGTCCAAAAAGAAAAATAAAGAAAAAAAAAAAAAAAAAAGAAGTCAAAGAATCTTAAATTTCTAGCGTCAAAGTGTCCGACGTAAAATGTTAAACAACAGGACGAAACGTCCTGCCTCCGGCCTCAATCGAAAACTCTGTGGAAACAGACACAGGGGAAGTAAAAACTGCAAAACATCCCGTTACACTGATGTATGACTAACGACAGTCAGCTCGTCGAGTAACTCATGACTGTGGTCAAAACCAAGATCGACCTCTCAATTTCACTTTTCTTTTCGACGAATAATTGCACTACTAACGTTAACTTTGCTTTCCGATCTTCTATAAACACTCTTTCCAAAATTTTGTTGTATACTTCCCTCATTTGAGGGTTTTTTTTTCTTTCTCTCGAACGACTCAAATGAGAAAGTCATAAGAAGGAATGACGGCAGAAACAGGTGCAGAGGAAGCAAAATTGCAGCATGTCCATTTACGCTGATGCTTAGTCGACGCCAAGCCGGAATTACAACACCATACTACAGACACAGCCAAGATTTATTAGAAAACTGATACACAGTACTAACAGAGAGCATAGCAATGATCGCTATAAATCTGGGAGGCTAGTGTGATATTAATTAAATATCTGAGAGCCTAGTTTATAAAAGAAAAAAAGACATACATACATGTACATTTAAGAAGAGGAAAAGAAAACTAATGATTTAAATTACAATGCAGTCCAGGTAATTTCACTATTTTCTCAACGCATGCAGCATAACAAAAAAGTGATACGGTGGTGACACAACTAGCGGTCGCCGGATATACATGTAACTGCAACAGAGAGGTCACCGAAAAATGCTTGCATGCGTTTTACGGCATTTCTCTCATGTTGTCTGCCAAAAAAGGGAGTAAAATGATCATCTTCAACGGAAGTGTTGAGGACATTGTGAGCATGCAGCAGTAATTAGTTTACCTAAATGGTAGAAATACGGCCGAGGGGAAGGGAGATGTTTAATGATGCTTGCGGTAATTAAACGACGGTTTGTGCGTGGAATTGAACGGAGATTTTGCTAGGTCTTGAGCAGAGACGGTACAAAACGTGGACCCCCAAACTGGACTACCCCACTCGATAGAAGAAAGCCGAATGTTCCTCAAAAGTAAGGGGACAATACCACAATATTTTGGCAATAAAAGCAAGAAACGATCTAGTTTCTATAGTTTCAGTAGCACAGCATCTTTCCCATCATCAACAGATCGATCATTTGATGCTCTTTAATGTTCCTCAAAAGTAAGGGAATAAGTGACTTGGCGTTGGTCATCCCAACCGTACAGCACTTTCTCCCTTGGATTGTAATCCACCATAGTGTTGCCGCCATACTGATTGACGAACTTTATGTTGGGGTTCCACTGTCTTCCGGTCTTCGTGTCGTACGCAAAGTTAATTGTAGTGAATCGGTTGCAGCAGTTGTCAATGGTGTATATAACTCCACAAGCAACAAAAGCATTCCCCATCGAAGTGATAGGTTCTAAAAATACAGGAAAAAGAGTATTATTAAGATTTCTCCATGATTCTATACTGTGTCACCAATTCACTTATGAGAGTGCAATGTAACACCTCGTTGGATCGTTTTAGGGCCTTGTTGAGATACAATAATATGGAAAAATCCACTTGAATTCAAGCAGGCTAAAACCTGTGGTGATTTGGTTGTGAAAAATAGAGCAAAAATCCCAAAGAAATAGTTGATTCTTGACAAGTGGCTTTTAGGTAGGTACTTTATTAACCCACGTTTCTCATCGAACCCAGAAAATAACTTGTAGAAACGTAAAGCTAACTGGTAGTAAAACATGTTATATGTTAAATTCGCAACTTTTTGCGCATTCGCACAATATTGGTTTCATAAAAAAGGACGGTTTACCTGTGCTAGGGTAAAAAGAGAGGGTAATTTTGTTCGTCACTATATTGATTTTACCGGCCATCAATGTTTTAGCGCTGTTGCCGGTATATGCACATAACACCCACAATCCCTGCTCATCCACTGCCAGGTCCATTCCACTATATCCACCCGACTGGTACTGGTAACTTCTCGGTGCGCAATTGCTCACGGTTATTTGAGCCTCTATTCGCTCTGAGCGCAGATTGTACTTTACAATTTGACTGGATCTTTCTCTGAAATATTAAAGGGAAGTATTAGGCGGATTCCGATACTATTAAAAAAAACACCATTGTTTGTGTGAAGAGAAAGAGCTAATTCTTTCAACAAGTGTTAAAAATAGGCCATTTCCCTAGGTAAGGGCTATTTCGTGGAACGGCACTGTTTGAACTATACCTTTAACAGCTATGATCAATGAACATTTTCTACTATCATGAAAGGTAAAACAGGTGTTCAGATATATATTACGGCCACACGCCTTTTTCAAGAAAAATGTTTAGATTCATTTCTCTAAACAACAATACCGTCACTTTTAACCACATTCTTATATCTTGAGCGTTTTTATGCCATCTTCACCCTTTTAAAGCTCTATTCATGCGAGCTGATAGCCGTCTTTATATATGTGCCGACAACGAAGAGATAATGCTCGAAACGTTACCTCACAAGTCTCTCCTCTCGGAAGAGACTTGTGAGAATAACCCAATGACATAAATTACGAGTTCAGTGCCTTTCAGCTGGTGATCACAGGCCCCATTTCAAATTGAAATAGGTTAGGAAACCTTTTCCACGCTTTCTCTTTTTTTTTTTCAAAATATTTAGGGAAAGATTAAAAGATTTACCATTTTACAATTCAGCTGATTTAAGACTTTTGCTCGTCGGCTCACCTCTCACATGTATTCAAAGGACACTATATTATCATCTGGACAGCCAAAACGAAACAAGATGGAAAAAGATAATTGGCGTGAGTGTGTTTTTTTCTGCACCACTTAATTTTGTTTTATGAGTTTAAATTGTTTACTTTGTAGACAAGGATAACATTCAGTTTTAAAAGATAACAGGCTCAGTTAATATTGGAATAAGAGAAAAAATTTAAAGCAAAGGTACAGTTACTGAAACAAAGGGGCCAATCTAGTTGTTTACCTGTTGTAGTAGAGATATTGTCCATATACGACAGCACCTGTTCCATCCCAGTCATAAGGCAGTGTGTACTTCTTACGCACCAATCCTTCTTTAAACTTGTCTATGTTTTTATATTCTTCAAGTTCCCTTTGGTCATGATAACCCGGCATGACAAATATAGTCTCAGTTCCCATGATTCCTAGTGGGTCTTTCATCCATGCTCCATAACTATCCCTTGTGTTGTGGGTCACAGGTTTACCAACGGACTTGATGTTGGTGCAACTGTCTGCAGGAAAGCAAAGAAAGAAAAAGAAAAACGTTAAATTAGATCATGGCCCCACTAAAAAGTAAAGTAGTTTTCTTCAGTCAGGAATATTGTCTTCACTTTTATACGAAGTATTGGTAAACCTATGTAACCGCAACATTTCTGAGTTTTAATGCATATTAATCTCATTCTCAAAGCATGTTCTTTTTGTGTTAAGAACTTCCTAGGTATCATCTGAGTTTTAAAAAACAAGGAAAGCTAACAATTGGCTATGTTGTCCTTTCCAGTTTTCTTTATGAAATGTATTCCAGGGTTTTCGTTTGAGGCTGGAGATTTCCCATTCCATGTCCGGTACTTTGATGCCAATATTTGATGGGTTTATTTTATTTTTTATCATTACAGTCAACTCTCTCTAAGACGGACACCATCGGGACCGGCCTCAGCTGTCAGTCTTAGAGAGGTTTCCGGCTTATAGAGAGTCGGCGTAGCATGACCCCAGGAAATTTAAGATAATAATGCTGAACCTGTGCACAGTGAATACGCGTCTTTTTAAAGTCTGTTTTAAGTTATTTGCTTGAACGAAACCTACCTGTTTCAGATTACCTCCAAGTTATTTTTTGAATGGGACAATGACTGATTTAATTTTAACTTGTACTGTATGTATTCCGGCGACAAGATAAAAGTTGTCAATTAAACGTCTGGTGTTAAAAAGAGTCACGTACAAGAATTTTTCTTCCCTAAATCGTAATTTGCGGTCACATTCATCACCTCTCAAGTGGGAGAATGGGGGAATGCCCCCAGACCCCCCTAGGTAGCTTACGCCTTTTGTGCTAACAAAGCGCCTTGCGGCGCTAAAAATGTCTCGTCCGGTGCTTTCAGAAATTTCTTAATATTCAGAAGAGATGTTTTTCAAGAGTTTTGGAGATCTCGACATCCATTTCTTATGTGTTTCTACTTTAATTTTGAAAATTGACCAATCAGATTCGCGGATTTGATTCACGTTAACAACTGACATCTCAAACCCTCTGAAGAACTTTTCTGTATTCACTACGTGCACAAATCCCATAATACACAATGATACATAATGATTGTTTTCGACTTCTCTTGGGACATTTTCATATCCCAGGAGAAATTGCAAACAATGGTTATGCAAGTGCCTGTAGAAGGCAAAACAAACCTCTCTGGAGAATGCCAATACTGTTGTCTGCTTTGGTCAAGTCGTGCTTCTTATCAATAATCATCCTGTGCATCTAACAAAGTAAAGAACAGGACAAAGTAATGACCAACAACATTATGCTCTCTTCAATAGTTATTTCTTTCTCTAAAATGATAATAAAAAACACCGCAGCAGTCTGTAAGGCTAAGGCTTAAAAAAGTAATTTCGCACGAGCATCGACGCGCTGAGTTGATTGGTTTATCACAGCCATAGATCCAAGAAAATACCGTAAAATGTACATCATCTTTGTCGGATTCTTTTCTTGCATTTGTACCTCCTGAGGACTTTTGAGCGTTTCGATAACAACATTAAAGCGATCGAGCTAAAAACTGTTCTGGTGGCATTGAAGCAATTTGAAACAACGTGTCATGTCAGGGGGTGGGAAAATAAGGTAAATACTCTTTTTCTTTGGCCATCTCTGAGTTTGGTCACAAATAACACACAAACAGCGATGACAAACATCAGGTATAAACGCATCATTTGAAACTATCTTTTTCTTGACGTTTCGTATGCTTCTGCATACACGGTTAAGAAGTCGTGCCAGCAGAGGCCCTTTGAATGACACGTTCATCTATTTTGTAATGTCCTGTCCTATTTTGAGATCTTTTAGTTTTTTAAGCTTATTTCATGTTGGATCCAACTTTGTTCGATAGTTTGGCCAGGGGTTAAGAACGACGGCGGCTACGGCAACGATAACGCCAAATGGCAGTAATATAATACTGGTTAAAATAGGAAAAAGTGATCGTGCTGCACGTGCGGCAAGCATTTCTCTCCCGTACTCGTCAAAACAACAACTTGAAATTACCAATTTTTGAGGTTTTGACGACAACGTGGACAAATTACTGTAACCGTGAATTTTTCCATTTCCTCCTTTACTTCCTATCCAGTTGTAGGATACTCCGTACATATTGCACAACGTAAACAAGATGGAATCATCGTGAAATAGTTAGGATAGCTCAAACTTATAGTTTGAAGTGACGTTTTCGTCGCCGTAGCGTTCGTAGTTTCTTAAGCCCTGGCCAAACGAGATTTACGTCGGAAAAGTTTTTCCAGGGTGTTTTCGATTCCCAGGCTCTCTCTTTTGTTTGAGCGTGAAACTCTCGACACTCTCGTCAACTCTCGCTCTCGTTTGGCCAACTTTCCTTCACTTTCATCGACTCTTAAGAGCTGTCGTGAGTTTCAACTCTCATCAACTCTCGCTTTCGTTTGGCCAGGGCCTTAAACTCCATAATACAGTAAACTTGAGGGGCAAGGCCAAATGAAAGGGATCGACACTGGATTATGGACTTCTGTTAGCGTCAAAATGGTCTCGTAGACCATTCTTGTAACCGCCGTTTCTTTGGTATTATCGAGGTAGAAAACCAAAAAAAAAACTGAAACTGATAAGCCCAGAGCGATACCTCACTACATGTATCCTGCATAAATACGACAGAGAACGTTAAAAAAGGTAGCGTTTATTCGATTTTTCTGGTGTCTCCATAATACTGAAATATTAAGCGTGAAAAGACAATTTAATTCTTGATCATCGCCGTCGAGAGGAACATGATTTTAAAGTCGTGCTTTTAAGTTTATATACGGCCTTTGAATGAAAGAGAGGCTGGAAGTCTAGTTTACCTTCTCACTGCTTTTCACGTCAGTTAATTAAACCGACTATTTAAGCGCAGGCTTCTTTTCTAGGTAAGTCCGATGGTCAATCTCCTCCTTTTTCATCTTTTTTATCTTCACTTTATTAGCCGGAGGGGAGGAGGGGAGGGATGCGTTCGATACGCTCTCCCCTCCCCACACTAACTCTGGCACTAACTCTGATCAGATTATTAAGAATATTAATGCTGTCTTGAGACACTATGCTCATTAATTAAGTTTAATTAGATTAAGTATTGAGACTTGCCAGTTCCAGAACGAGGTCTTGAGTGGACAAGGATCTTTTGGTGCGCAAATTGACTGTGGCGTTGTCAAGTGCATCAATCTGCAAAGACATTGGAATAAATATGAATCAAAAATTTAAAAGATGGAAATTATTAAAGCGGTCGGTTATTTGGACATAGAAAAGTCTATCGCCCCATAAAATGAGCAAGGTCGCCATATTTTGGGGAAAGAGCAACCTTGCGCGTTTCAACTATTACGTTGAATTTGGGGTTTCATGAAAGATTTTTCAGGGCCTGTTTATATGAGGCGAGCCAGCCCGGTTAGGCGGGCTGGGGCCCGTTTCTTGAAAGTCCCGAAACTTTACAGACCATTTTCGGGTGTCACAATTCCCTTTGAATCTCAAGAACGGAGAGGATTTAAGTCATCAAACCTGGTAGTCATTTTTCTTTTTGTTACCTTGAAAACATGTTAAAAGACCGGCTTTCCAAAACAAGCGGTTGGCAGTTTCACGAATGGCTTTTCGGACCCGAAAGGTTTTCGGGACTTTCGAGAAACGGGCCCCTGGCCCGGTAAAAGGACTGAAGTGTTTACATGGACGATTCCAGCCCTATTTACCCGGATGAATTTAAGAAATTTGTTTACGTGCCTTGTAACCGTCAAAGTCACGCATTGGGTAACTGATGAATTTTCTTGCTTTGGTTCGAAACGAAACTTCATTTTAACCTTAGCAAGTACGGAATGGCATTTTAAAACGAAAGATGCAAAAATAATCCTGTGATTATGCAAATCTGGCTACGTTTTCAAGGCAACCCACGCGTCATGAGAATTTTTCATCCCGACAAACCGGGCTAGACCGTTTATATGAGAATTTTTCAGCCCGGCTGGCCGAGATCTCAGCAGCAGTCATCTAATTCCTGTACATGTGGTAGTAGCCATCTCGAAAGCATTTGCTACTATGGCCACTACGCATTTTTTCTCACTCAAGTATAACTAGTCTGCTTCCTTCTTTCTTTTAATTGTTATGTCCATTATTTATTTTCTGAAATAGTGCATAATAATAATAAATCTTCAATCTTGAAATCAGACCGGGATCTCGGCAAGCGGGCTAGCCCGCCTTCTCATATAAACGAACCGAAAAGAAAGTAGGCAGTAGCCGAGATCTCGGCAAGCGGGCCAGCCCGCCTCATATAAACAGGCCCCAAATCTTTAATTTCTTTTTTAGGAAATTCCTCGTAACGATCATCAAGCACCCTATAGCTTTCTGCTCCTTTTTCAGAAATACAACAATCATTTGTTTAACGAATAAGAATCCTCTTTATAATTAAGTGGGCCTAAAACGTTCAGGCTTTCCTTTTGGCGTTTCTACCAAAGCAGAGTTCGTAACTGCGATAGTGTTCAATGTCAAGGGCAAGGTATCTTTTAGATAGTCGTCTCTCAGTTCTCTTTTCCTTCTTTTTAACACCCTGTACAGTCTTCTGACAGCTAGGATTAAATATTGGATGCATGCAGCTACTTTTCATGCACGGGGATGATGTCATAGTGATCTTGCGATCGTATTCGGGTGCTCCATAAATGCACACCCTTTCTTATTCAGTCGACTAACTGCGAAATTCTTGCCACGCAAAGAAACTTGGAAACTTTAGTGCTACAGAGAAGAATACCATTATACAACAAGTTGCAAATCCATTTTACACCGGCAAGAGCCTGGAAATACTTACAGCAACCAAAGCGAGAAGAAGGCAAACAAGATGACGATATAGAAACATTTCGATGGTTGAATAACTTGATAGCAGCAAATATGAAAGAAAAATGAGTTGGCAAACACTACAGTAAACACTTATATATCTAGTAGATCAATTAGAAAAAAAAAACTGGTTTCGTATTAAAACAAATACACGACTTGAGATTCCCTTACCGATCCTTTATAAACTCTGGACGTTTAAAACTTTTGTTGAGCTCTTCCCTTGAGGAGATTCAATGAGAAATAAATTCCTTCGAACGACTCAAAGAAGATAAAAAGGAATGGCGATAGCAACAGACGCAGAGGAAGTGGAAACTGCATCATTTATGTGCAGAATATCCCGTTGCACTGATGCATGACTAACGCCAAGCAGATCGTATAACTCATGACCAAGGTCAAAGCCAAGATCGATCTCCCAGTTTCTGAATCAACTTTCTCTTTGACGAAATTTACTTCAGTCCGGTCTTTTAAAAACCCTTTTTCCAAAAGTAGTTTGTGTTCTCCCCTTTAAAGGGGTTCACTGAGGAAAAACACGCTTTCGAAGAACTTGAAAAAGGTAAAAAAAGAAAGGCATCAGAAAACAGCTGCAGAGGAAGTAGGAATTTCGGAATATTCCGGCATTTACGCTGATGCTTGGCCGACTGCAAGCCGGAAGTGCAACTCCATACTTCGGTCATAGCGAAGATTGCTTCAAGTTCAGTAGCGTGCGAATACAGCAGCCTCTCATCGCTGATCGGCCTAAGCGGCGGTTAGCGATGAGAGGCGGGTGTATTCGCAGGCTACAAGTTCAGATTTATTAGAAAACTGATGCACATTAATAACAGCATTTACAAGCAATACAAAGCAGCCTGCACTCTGCAGTGCACAGGCAATTTCAATTTTCTCTTTACGTATACGCAGGAAACATAACAAAAGAAAGTGATAAATGGCGACATGGCGCGCGTTCCCTGGATGTAACTGCAACGGAGAGGCCACCGGAGAAACTACAGCTCTAACGTATTTTAAAAAAATATGATGCAAGTGCAGAATGTGTTTTGGGGCATTTCTCTCCCTTACTCTGCAAAAAAAAAAAGAAAAAGAAAAGAAACAACTTTAAGGTGTTTAAGGTGTTGAGGACATTGTGAGCATACAACAGTGATGAAAAAAATTTTGTTTTCCACATTGACTTCAGGGACTTTCCTCTGAACCCAAATAGCGGGTTACTGCGCCAACACTGTACAACTAGTACAACGCGAACAAAATGGAATCATCACAAAATAATTACGACCGCGCAAATATTACGGCTACATTTGAGAGTTAGGGGGAAGGTAGAAAGGGTAGGAGCACGATTACGTAATCAAGTAGATGGCAATGTTTACCCTCGTGAAGGAAATGGGATCTTTTGGACGTTGACTCGGACAAAGTCTCACGAATTTCTCTTTTGCAGGAGTCAAACTAACAACCTTTCGATTATTAATTAGTTGCGCTAAGTTGTTGTACCACTGAGCTATAGGAAGCCTGTCCATCTATACTGCTAGGATGGCTTAAATTGCGGACTGAAATGGTGCGTTCTCGCAATATTGTCATGAAGTCGGATGTCAAACGTTGACCCCGGTAAATGAAATGAAGAGCATGATGATGATTTTTTCGATCTTTAATTAACTCTGAGCTTTCAAAAGTTTGTTAGTTGCTTTCCCTGAGGACGTTCAGCAAAGAATAAACTCTCTAAAAGGACTCCAAGGAGATAAAAATAAAGGAATGGAGATGGAAACAGACCGAATTTCGATAGCTTTTCAAGGTACTGGATTTAATGATGAACGTAGCGGACATGTTTGTTTTCCGTTGTGAGGCCGACTCCAAAAGCATTGGGAGTCAAGAAATGCTGTTTACATTCTGGAGATTGGAGTAAAAAAAGAAAGCTAATTAACTTATCGCGTGAATGAAATGCCATCAGATCGATTATTCCGTTTAGTAAGCAAAGTAAGGCGTTGTGACCACGTTGTGACGATGGCTTCCTGAGATACCCAAGTCCAAAAAGAAAAATAGAGAAACAAAACAAAAAAAAAAAAAGGCAAAGAATCTTAAATTTCTAGCCTCAAAGTATCCGACGTAAAATGGTAAACAACAGGACGAAACGTCCTGCCTCCGGCCTCAA
>NC_090871.1:784434-786934 GCF_036669935.1 Montipora foliosa
CATTCACTGTACGTGACTCGTTGGGCGTTAAAGTATTCTTGAATAGTGGCGATTTAAACATTGTTTGTCTCTACCGGTCACCATCATCCACTGAAGAACACGATATAGCCGTGAGGTCTGAACAACACAAGCTACCTATTAATTAGCGACATTGATCAGGTAATTTTGGTGGGTGATTTCAATCTTCCGGATGTTTGTTGGTCTAACGGAACAGTGCGTGGACCCATTGATACTTCTGATGGGAGATTGTTAAATCAAAAGAAGTACATTGACTGTTTTGTTTCTTGTGGTCTCACATGGCATATCACTGACGACATCACAAGAAGGCGGATAGTTGATAACAAAATGCAGGAATCTACGCTAGATCAAATATTAACCTCTGACTCTGACATTATCAAGCAGTTTACTTTAGGTCCCCCACTGCGTGGAAGTGATCATCTAACAGCAAAGCTGGAAGTGAAATTGTATGATAATGTGGAATATCTGGCTTCTAAGAAATTTAACTGGGCTAAATGTGACGTTCCTAGGTTAATTGGTACTGGTCGGCAGATAGATTGGTTCTACTCTGAAGAGGCACTCCACTGTGTTGACATCATGTGCGGCGAACTCGAAAGTAAAATACTACATGCAATTCATCATAGTGTCCCAATTTTAGTACAAAAAACTTCAAAAGAAGGAATACCAATACGCAAAGTCTCATGGGAGGGTTCGAAACTCCGTCGTGCACGAAAGGAAAAGAACAATGCGTGGCAAACTTTCAACATTTCTCCGTCTCATTTCAATCTCAGCTTCTGCCCTTGAATTTGAAGAAAAATATAAATCTGTAGAACGGAAACTTAAAGAAGATTATGAAAAAAAACTCTCTAAAAACGTGAAACAAAATCCAAGCAAATTTTTTGCTTATCTAAGGAACAAAAAGAAGTCGAATAAAACAGTATCTTGCTTGCGAAAAGTTAATGGACAAACTACTACTTGCCCTAAGGAGACTGCTGATTTACCAGTGGAGTCATCTGCTTCCGTTTTTACCAGAGAGGAAGCTCTAAATGAAAATTGTGTTCTCGAGAATAAGGCGGAACAATTAAATGAATTCACTGTAGGAAAGGAGGAAGTCGTACAACAGCTGAACTCGTTGAACATCCATAAAGCGGCTGGACCGGATAGACTACATCCTGTGATCATAAAAACTCTAGCTGAAAATGAAAACTTTGTCAACGCCGTTACAGTTCTCTTTCAAGCTGTTGCAAGGACTTGCTGCATCCCCAACCCATGGAAGCGCGCAATAGTTACTGCCCTACATAAGAAAGGTTCACTCAATGATGCATGCAATTATAGACCTATTTCTCTTACTTGCATTTTATGTAAAGTATTCGAGAAATTACTTTATAGACATCTCTACACCCACGTGCGTGACAACCTCAGCCCATACCAACACGGCTTTGTCCACGGCAAGTCGTGTCTCTCTAATCTTTTGGAAACAGTACATGAGATCAATACAGAACCTGCGCATGTGTGCGTAGCAGACAAGACGCTTATTTCGAAGCTCTTCACTCTGATCAGTTTTTTTTAGTTAAAACGTTGCTGAAACCTTGACCAAAATGGTAAAAGACACAGTCCAATCATTGAAACTGGAAAATGACAAGTTAAAAGACAAAATTCAAGAAATTTTTGGTGAGTTACAAAACCTACGCGACGAAGTTAAGGCTGGCCGAAATGGCGGCCAAACTAACTCATCTGAAGTTACTGAAGAGGGAATTACCACGGCAACTCCGAGCAATATCCAAGAAGATTTTAAGAAGTATGTCAACGACAAGATGTCTCTTATTGAAAAGTCTGTTAAACATTTGTCATCTCAAGTGGATAAAATATCATCTTCACTGGATCAAGTATTGGAATATTCGTATTCATATAACATCAAGCTTGTAGGTGTTCCTGAACTTAAACAACGAGAAAGCGCCGATGAAACGTTGCAACTTTGCATGAGAATCTTCAGCTCAATTGGAGCTGAAATTCATCCTTATGACCTTGACATTGCCCATCGAGTGCCATTTCGTAACGCGTCCGATGGTCGGCCGAAACCGATTATTTGTAAGTTTACCCGGCGCATCGCTCGTGATCGTGTAATGGCTTCCCGTAGAGAAGTAACCAGGATAAATCCTGCAGATATTGGTCTCCGAGAAAACTCATCCTTAGATCGTGCTGCTATCTACGATCACCTTTCCCCACGATTGCAGAGTTTATTATCTGACGCCAAGAAAATAAAGGAAAGATATCGTTTCTCATTTTGCTGGGCCAAGAACTCCACCATCTGGCTGAGGAAAAATGAAAGCTCTCGTCCGGTCGCCATCAAAAATTCAAGTGATTTGTCTACACTAACAGCTCGCCTAGGATCTTCTGGTGATGACACTGCTCCATAAGATCTTTAACAAACAGTCTACTAAGGTAAACAAAACACTCCTAAGCGAGCTTCCATATTACAATTACAGCGATCTAATTTCTGCAC
>NC_090871.1:791934-794434 GCF_036669935.1 Montipora foliosa
TAGAATAATTTTTCAAAGCACTTGTCGCATTAAATCTTTCTTTCCTTACAAGGACAGACTTAGGGCCGTGGCCAAATGGCTAAGGTTTTATGTAGAGCTGCCTGTTGACACTGCAATGATTTGTATATCGGAAAAACTAAAAGACGATTGCATGACAGAAAAACGGAGCATTATTCCTGATAAAGTTGGATAAAAAGTTAAACGAAATTGAATCACAACCTGGACTATTTGTTTCTTTGCATACCAGTTTGTGTTGATAACGGAATGATGAAGCAATAATGTTCCTATTAAATGTATACATATATATACACAGTCATGCATCGATTATTCGGACGTTAATTGTCAAGATTTCGTGAATATTAATTAATAAGAATGAAAAATACCTCTTAAAAGCGTGTGTCACCTTGCTTTTATTGTTGCTACTTTAAAGCACTTTCTTTCTGAAACTCATTGTTATGTTCTCTCCTTATCCGCCATTACCGATCTCCGTAATTGCACAGCTACAAGCTCACATGAAATGTTCGACCTGAACGCCGTATTAAAATCTTTGTCCGAAATATCGGTGAAAAGCAAGAATATAATAACAAAGAAGCCTATTTACATTAATTGCAGAAACTGAAAAAGAAAAATAACCACGGATTGAGATGGATTTCGAAGTGATTCGCACTGATAATTTTCGACTACATAAAATTCACTTGAGAAGTGAGCGGCGCGCAATGCATTACGGGTGATACTGGGCCTTTAAGGAGGCTTCCTACAATAAATTTAGCCTATACCATTAGACTTTAGACGGCCACAGTTCTTATATGCAAGCACCTACAGCTTTGAAACTTTAACCACGTACTAGAGGAAGTTTGAAGTTTGTAAAAATGTAGTTGATATGGCGTTCTAGGTTACCATGGCAACGAAATAGTGACGTCATGGTTTTTGATTAGCAGCAATTTTACGCTTTATTCGATCTAAACTTTTAAAATGATACGCAGGGTACTAAGCCTGAGGTGTTTGTCTAACGTTTGACGAAGTTTCAAGAAAATAGTAAAAGCCGATTTTAAGTATTTCGAGAGAGAAGTTTTTACGCCTAAAATACTCAATTTGTCGTTACTCTTACAATAACTTTCAAAAGAAGCGCTGTTTTTTACATATAGAAGAATCGCTTGTCATGTAAGTCTTTTAGAGGTATCAAGCTAGCTCTCCGTGAAATTTCATGATATAAACTGCTTTTGATATCCGTTTACAAACTTCAACGGAAAGCATTATATTTTGCGTAATTTCGTCAAACTTCGTTCCCAGAACGTCTGGCGTTCTAGCTGAAAAACTGGTCGATGAATTTTTTTTAAAATCCTGTATTCTGTAATTAAGCATATTTCCAAATAACTTGCCAAGCGCCGACAGAATTGAAGCTTTTTAAGACACTGAAAAAAAAAATCCAAAGTTCGGTATATTCTTTGAATCTCCGCTCACGTTTCTACACTCTCTTTGTTTACATCACTCGAGCTGGCTCTTCCACATTCCAGCATGCAAAACTGGTTCCAGTAATGAGTCCCAAGTATCACTTTGGTCACGCTAGCGTGGTAACGCGTCGTGTTGGAAGAAAGAGAAAGAAGGGTTCTGGTTTTGGCTCAAACGGAGGAAAAATCATGGAGCGTACGTAGAAAAGTTATTTAAAAATGGAGAATTTATTCAGGATATTGCACAATTGTTTTTTTTTTCGATGTTTGTTTATGATAATACTTAACTGCTAAAGCAAATTATTATTTTTTTTGGCGTTCTCTGACGTCTTTTCATTACTTTACTACCATAGTTCAACAGCCCTTTGCTTTCCCTTAACCTAACAAGGCCTATGGACTCCTTCTTCAAATGACCTATGTCATTTATAATAAAGTTATTGCTTATCACTTTTCACTTGTTTAGCCTGAAAATTGTTGCGTTTGAAAGCCTCAGCCTTTCTCTTCTTGCTTTCTCCTCGGAAAACCATTTTTTTCTTCCAACACGACGCGTTACCACGCGAGCGGGACCAAAGTGATACTTGGGACTCATTACTGGAACCAGTTTTGCATGCTGGAATGTGGAAGAGCCAGCTCGAGTGGTGTAAACAAAGAGAGTGTAGAAACGTGAGCGGAGATTCAAAGAATATACCGAACTTTGAATTTTTTTTTTCAGTGTCTTAAAAAGCTTCAATTCTGTCGGCGCTTGGCAAGTTATTTGGAAATATGCTTAATTACAGAATACAGGATTTTAAAAAAAATTCATCGACCAGTTTTTCAGCTAGACCGCCAGACGTTCTGGGAACGAAGTTTGACGAAATTCCGCAAAATATAATGCTTTCCGTTGAAGTTTGTAAACGGATATCAAAAGCAGTTTATATCATGAAATTTCACGGAGAGCTAGCTTGATACCTCTAAAAGACTTACATGACAAGCGATTCTTCTATATATAAAAAACAGCGCTTCTTTTGAAAGTTATTGTAAGAGTAACGACAAATTGAGTATTTTAGGCGTAA
>NC_090871.1:809434-811934 GCF_036669935.1 Montipora foliosa
TCATCGCCTCTTTACTCTAAACTTTCTCTTTTTTTAGCTACATTCCACAAGCCTCACATATTAGCTTTCGAAAACGTTCTTTACAGATGAATGCATCGTCTTCATGGCATCTCGTTTCGACTAGTAATTCCAACTTCCAAAGTTCTCCCAACAAACGCGCTTCATAATCAATTAATTACTCTTAGATTTCTCTCCTAAAGTGATGAATGGTCAGGTTAAATATTGAGTATTCCGATTGAAAAAATGCATCAAGATGCATATGGCGTCTACCAATCGAATATCAATAGTCTCCTCCCCAGATACGAGCCTTGCCCCGCCCGACAGGGATTAATTTCAGTAATTAACGTTTTGTCGTGAAAACATCTCAAAGGATTGAAATGGGAAGACATGAAAAAGACTCAAGCTATTTGGTCATTTACTAGTCTTTCTCAGGTATATTACTAATAACCACATGACCTCTCAGGAAGGCTATTTACATTGTATCGCTTCCTTTTAGAGGGCCAAACAAAGAGTGCCATGGTATTTTTGATATTGGCTAATTCACGGGCTAACTCAATGTTGTACTCAATTCAAATCATGTGGGAATAAATCATTTTGTTCTAAGTATTTCCTCATTATCATTTAAATATGAATGCTAAATTATCATGCAAATGCAACACGCAAAGAATCTTAACCCCGAGAGAACTGACTTGGGTGCAACATTGAGTCAGCCGAATTGGCCCATCTCTTAATCCACTCCACCATTTTTTGAAAAACGTTATACTATGCATTTACAATTGAAATGATCCTAACGCAACAAGTGCTCTCCTAACGATCCCTTTAAACACTTCATGCTGTCACATCCTCGAACCAAGAATCTCGTAGCAAAGTTTACCCACAATACTTGAAAATGACTTGTGGTGCCATTCTAAACTAAAGGTGACCGTTCAAATGAAGTACATGTTACAACTGGTTTGCATAATCAACGGGACGTAGTTACTAAAACGAGGAATGACCTAAAATGATCTAAAATGACCTAAATGAGCTACAACGGTATCTAATCAAAGTGCCAATGTCGTTACTCGTGGATATGAAAGTTACCGCGATCGTTTAAAATTGGCAGGCTGAAGTTTTCTTTATGCATTAGTCGAGTGTGATATAACAGCTGGATAATTGTGTAACAGCACGGGGGGCTCTCATATGCAACTAGATACCCAAACTAATACATGTATGTGAGGTGATTCCCTTTGCTGGAATTCAACCCTGTAAAATAAGTCTACCATTTCTCCAATATTCATACGATTAATCTTGAACACATCCTCTATAAAGAGCTGTACCCTGTGTTCAAAGTTCCTAGTACAAGTGACAGGGAAATTTTGAATAAGGTCTGAGTTTTGTTGCCAGGTCATATTGTTAATGTCATCAGGTTAGCCAAGTAGAGCAGATCCATTCGCAGTATTATTAACACTTTTTGTGCCCGTTATACATTCCTCCAACAAACCTTGCAAATATTTATCACTATATTTGATATTGTTACACTTAGAGACAGATCGATGATCTGAACCATAACTGATCACAGAAAGTGAATACATATTCAGGGCCAGGTGATATCGTATCACGAAAAGACTGAATCACTTTTGACATGGAATGTCTAATAGAATCTTGACCTTGACAAATTTCAGTTTGGTCAGGTTTAGCCTTGAGCTCTGCATAGCTCTCCTTAATTAAATGGTTCTGTGCTTTTCTGTTTAGTTCTCTGATATGTTCTGGATTGGAAGCTTTACCCTTGTGAAATGTTTTCTTTTCATATTCCCTTGCTGCTTCAATATTTTCAGATCTTTTTTGGCGTTTTGTCTCTTCCGCTTGATAGATTCTCTCATATAAGGTCTTTTTGCCACTGCGCTTTGTAGAAATTACTACTGACACTCACATCATTTTTGGCCATGGTTAATTAATCGATTATTACCTCTGAATAATTGTTGACATTGGTAACACTGCTGATTTCATAACCTGAAATACTGTCATTATAACAACCTAACTGAACTGCTGAAACAGTGTCTTTCATCTAGATGTCCAATGTTAATAACAGTAGTTCCCTGTTGTTCGCTTATAGGACTGATAATAGTTACTGGTGCCCACCCCTCAACGGATTCATTTATACGTATTGTAACATTTAATACATCGGAAACTGCTTGCACAATAAGTGCATCACACCATGTATGTTGCTGTGACAAAACACCCACAATTGCTCTGTAATGGGTCCAATAAATTTTTGACGGTTGTTTCTGATCTATTCAACTCCAGCAGCATGCACATTCATGTGATAGGAAGGATCATTGTATAGCTGGTGAGCAAACAGAAGAAAAGAAGCATGAACCATCTGAGATACATTCTAGTGCCTTCAATCCTTGTTGAGCTAATCGAAAGTGCAACAGTGCTATAGAAGGATTTCTCAGTACTGTATGTGTACTCGTCCCATGAGCAACAGGGCCTGTGTTCGATTCAACGTCTCCTGATATCA
>NC_090871.1:816934-819434 GCF_036669935.1 Montipora foliosa
CAAACCTTTCTGGAGAATGCTAACACTGTTGTCTGCTTTGGCCACGCCATGCTTCTCCTCAATAATTATCCTACGCATCTAACAAAGTAAACAACAAGACTGAGTAACGACCAACAACATTACTCCTTCTTCAGTAGTTATTCCTCACTGTAAAATGATTTAAAATCAAAAAGACCACAGCAAATATATTTTCGAGGGCATAGTCGACATGTTGAGTTGATTGGTTTATCACAGCCATAGATCCAAGAAAACACCGTAAAATGCCTATCCTCTCTCTCCCGATTTTTTTCTGACAACCTTGTCTGCTGAAGACTTTTGATCGTTACGATAACATGCCTTAACGCACCTAGCTAAAAACAGTGTTCTAGCGGCATTGAAGCAACTTCAATCAAGGTGTAGAAAGTGGTTGGGTAATGAGGATCAAATACATCATATCTTATATGCGATCCGGCCACGGACTTTAGATCGATGTAATTTTTACTTTAATTGATTCTTTCAATAACATGTGAACTTCAGTCTTGTTTTTGCAAATGATAGAACTTCTTGAACAATTATAAATCGTTTAAATTAAAGCTGTGCTCAATATTCAACAGCGACGGAAGTTAATAAGCTAGAAGTCTCGATCTGCGATGGAATGAGGCCTATCAGTTTACCGTGTATTGTATAATTTAAGAACGACTACTTCTGGATTTTTGCGGGAACAAAACGTAGCGGCATTGCGTTCCGACGCACGATTTTGCATTTAGCACGTGCAATCCCTCGTGCGGCTACTTTGTTGCGCACCAATCAGGAGAGTTGCGGTCATTAGACACAATCTCATTGGCCAATATTTGGCGGGACCTGTATTCTAAATTTAGATAAACTTTAATTAAACTGACGGGCGAAGGTCAAATAAGAGAGATCGACACTTCTGGATTATGGACTTCTGTGAGCTTCAAAATAGGCTCGTGGACCATTCATTGAATCGCCGTTTTTTAGTATTATAGAAGTAGAAAACCAACATACAATGATTAAAAATCTCGTACAGTCGTACAGTTACATTATCGCCACGAATTAACCGCACTTTCACGCAGTTTTCCCTTCGTACAGTTAGCTCCACGGTGACGTTCGGTTTAGAGGAATTGCTTGATGATAGGTCATTTCCAAGTTAATGTCTGCCTCCTATTCAAGAAACGAGTTTAAGTGCGAAGTTTTTTTTTTCTGTCATATTTAAAGTAGAACTAATTACCGTCACAAAATCTTCGCACTGGCCTATTGAAAAGCCCAGAGCGATGTCGGTGTCTCCATAACAAAGAAATATTAAGCGTGATAATGCAATTTTCTAATTAGAATTGATAATCGCCGTTGAGAGTATCCTGACTAGTTTTTAACCTTACATCAACTTGATTTACGAAATGAAAAGAGTAAAGCGCTTGAGTTTTTCAGGCTTCTTAATAGTCCATTTTACAGTTGTGTGCTTAGTTACCTGGCCTGTGAATGAAAGTGAGGCTGGAGTTGACCTTGTTTTGATAGAAACCTCATTGCTTTTCTTATGTAAATTCTTACTAATTAGCATGACAACAACATCATTAAAATAACAAAAGGAGGGATGTCTGTATCATAACAAGGTCAACACCAGCCTCACTTTCATTTAAAGGCCATGTACCTAAGCACACAACTGTAAAGAGGTTCATTGTCTAGGTAAGTCCGATGATCCCTTCCTTTTTACTGGGTTACCATAGGCAATCCAGTTAGAAAATGCGTTTGTTTTTTTTTCTTTTTTTTTTTTTCGTGTCATGAAAAGTTTTGTCTGTCACTCCCCTGCTAAGTGGTGTCTTTCTGCGTAGAGTCTTCTGTGCGTATTTGTTAGGTTTGAGGGGGCTGGGGTAATGCGTAGATTTCTCTGGTGCACACAGGAGAACCTTTAAGGAACGGTCCAGATAAGAACGATAGCAACAACGGCAACGAACATGTTGGAATTCAATTAGTATGCAAAAAGGTGATAACTTTTCTATTGTCTGTACTTACTTCTGATTGGCTTAAACAGCAAACGGTTAACAAAACTTCATAAAGCAGTATTATATTCATCCTTACTTTCCAACCATCTTCCATCTTTCATCTGGTCTCAGTTTAAATGAATTCCACAGAAATCGTATGTGGCGAACATGTAAAATTGTAAACATTTCTTGGCTTTTGTTTTTAACTCTTGTGATTGGTCAAAATCTCTTAACACAAAAAACACCCTTTCAAAGTGGGCTGTAAATGAATTTTATTGCGTTAACTGCCTTCCTGTAGGTTTATGCATTCTCTGTGTAAAAATGATAACATTCCTATTTGGAGAAAGCCCCGTTGCCGCATAACAAAGGAAATTGCTATCCACCTTACACGGATCATTACTTAATTATTAACCTGCAATGGCGTCGAAAGCCATTGTAACGCCAATTGCGTTTTAGTGGATCTTTAAACAAAATATACCCTTATGGAGCTCAAGAATGGAACGTCAATTGGATAAAAAAGACAG
>NC_090871.1:841934-844434 GCF_036669935.1 Montipora foliosa
TTTTACCACCTGCTGGCTGCGCTTGCGGTTTTATGAAGCCTTAGAACTAGGGTCTTTTATTTTTATACCGACAATGTGATTTTCGTGCAATCTCCCGGAGAAGTGGAACCTGTGCTGGGCGATTATTTCGGGGACTTTACGGCTGAATTAACCAATGGAAATTTCACCACAGAGCTTTGCTCGCGAGGTCCGAAGAATTATGGTAGCAATTTTGGCATTTTTTGATGAGCAAAAAGGCTCAGTTACCAGCAATAAGAATAACTGAGCAACCTATACTGCTAACAAAGAGTAAGATGAAGCGTACGGGTTATACATTTCCTTAGTACATGTATTTTCGCTATAAATGGGCAGTCAAAACTCGTACTAGTTCTCATCCTCGTCGTAGAATCTAAAGCTCTCTAATACGACGGCGACGGCAACAACAACGGCGCAAAACAATGATATCATTGGTTAAAAGAGCATAAATAATCGTGCCAGCACGGATTTTAGGACCGATTCTTGCGGCACTCTGCGTAAGGATGAAGTGAATTCACCAAATTTGAAGTTTTGACGACAAAGTGAGCATGCAACAGAGACTTCTCGTACCAATTTATTTTCAGGATAGTTTCTCCAAATTGTAAAAACTGAACGAGATAGAATAACCGCGGAAGAATTATGATAAAGCAAAGTGATATTTCGAGGTGACGTTTTCGTTGAAGTCGCCGTCGTAGATCTTAAGGTCCCTACTAGAGAGCTTACGAAACGGCGACGCCGACGGCAACGATGATGCTACAAAACAATACATTTTTAGTGAGCAAAAACAATGGCTCTGCACGCTCTGCACGTGCGTTTTACATTTTGGTACATTTCTTTGCCGTCATCTCCTAAATGACGACGTGAAATAACCAAATTCAAGGTTCTGTGGAGGACGTTAATACACATTTTTAACGCGAAACGACATGAAATAGCTTCGTAGTGATATGAATAACGCGAACTTGTATTTTTAAATGAAATCCTCGTAGCCGTCGTCGTCCTCGTTTCGTAAGCTCCCTACTATCACCTGGAAAGCCAGAACAAACAGGGTGGTGAGGATAAATAAGGAGTATGTAACATCGTTCTTCCTCGACCCATCACTGAATCAGAAGGTGTTCTTTGTGGGTCTTTTTTACCAGAGAAAACAGCATTTTAAAAGATTAGAGGTTTAGTTAATCATGGAATCATCCTGGACAACGAGAAAAAGAAACAAAATCAAGTGAAGAAAACGTACACCTCAAACCTGTCATGGAAATGTTTTGTAAATGGAGAGTTAGATGTGACAACAGATCTCGTAAACCCAACAGTCTTTAATCACTTCAGAGAGAAAGTTAAAAGGTGAACCAGAGCTATACAGTTATAGAGCTTGTCAGAGCGTTCAAGAAAGGGAGTGTATCATACAAGATCGAGATCCTGCGTATCTATCCAAAGAAGAGGTTCTAGAAACTTCTAGAACCATATATTTAACATCAACAGTCCATTTATAGTTACTTACCTAATCGTAACTATTACAAAATTCTCGAATCCGATTGGTTGTGTGCGTGCTTATTTGTCGCGTTATTGGCGCGCGATCACGTGGGTGTCCAATTGCAGGTATCCATTTCGAGCAACTCCAAATTAGATACCTGTAATTGGACACCTACGCCATTGGCGCGTCAACACAATCACATGCACTTGGTTGGTATCTTTCTTGCTGTTTTCCTACTGTTTGCAAAACAAATTGAATATCATTTTACCTTTTTCACACAAAAAGATATTCAAAGATTTTTTATCGTCGCATTTTGTTGTAGTCACGATTAATTATATTAGTAATAGGACTTCGTGTCCTACAATTCACGGGTAATCATGCTCGTAATTTCAAATTACTCGCCCGATTACTCCCTTAATCGTAACCATTACAATTTTCTCAAGTATGATTGGTGCATTAAGTGCTTCATTTTTCACTGGTTGAAATCGGATACCTGAGATCGGACAATTACATCAGCCAATCATTTTAAGTGCACTCAGCTTAATCCACCAATCACAGAATTTATAACAATAACCATAGCGACGACCACTTACCCGGACCAAACTGGGGATTTTCCAAAATGGACAAATTTGTAACATTAGACAGTGAAAAAGGAATGCCTTATTTTTGTTTCCTCGGAAATTTTAATGGTTATGATTAATTGGTAACAGGACTTCGTGTCGTCCAATTTGGTCTCTAATCGTACTCGTGATTAAACAAATCGGACTCCCGCTACGCGGTCGTCCGATTGTGTTAATCACTCGTATGATTACAGACCAAATTGGACTCCACGCCTTAAAAAAGGTTAAGAGAAATTATAACTTGGAGCACGCAGATATGCCCTTAATGTTCAAGACATGTCCTACGAAGAACGTTTATAGTTCCAAAGGCCAACGCTGCATCAGAGAAAATTATTTTCGTCGATTACCGAGTGTTATAAGATCTACAGTTTCAAATTTTCTTTTTTTACACGTATTATAA
>NC_090871.1:849434-861934 GCF_036669935.1 Montipora foliosa
CCGGATTTCTCGCTTGGTCCCGCAAGATCGAAGATAATTTTTTGGTGTTTTATCCGATATAATAAATCCTTTATTGACCACTCTTGTTCGGTCAAGATGACTGGATATCGGCCTTGTCCTTTTTTTGCGTGTTTATGGACCGAGAAGAACACGCAAAAAAAGAACTTGGCCAATTTTCAGCCATCTTGACCTCACGCTTGGTCAATAACCAATATTACTTTCAAAACTGACTAAAAACATTTCAAAACAGAAAGTAGTTTCTTGGAACAAAGTACCTGAAACAAGAACAAGAAAATTCTCACTGAAAAGCGCCTGTAGAAGCTACAACAAACCTCTCTGGAGAATGTCAACAGTGTTGTCTGCTTTGGCCAAGTCACGCTTCTCCTCAATAATCATCCTATGCATCTAAAAAGTAAACAACAGGACGAAGTAATAACCAACAACATTACGCTCTCTTCAGTAGTTATTCGTCACTGTAAAATAATTACAACAAAAACACCACCACAGCGGTCTGTAACTAAGCCTCAAAAAAATAGATTGGCATAGGCATAGACGTGTTGAGTTGATCGGTTTTACAGCCATGGATAAAAGAAAATACCGTAAAATACTCGTCGTCTCTCCCCCGATTTTTTTCTGACAACCTTTTCTAGATCTGGTGAAAGCGTTTGATAGTTACGATAAGAATTCTAAAGCTGTTCTAGCGGCATTGAAGCAACTTCAAATCAAGGAGAAGAAGGTGGTTTGGTAATGAGGATCAAATACATGCATATATTACATGCGATCCAACCATGCACGGACTTTGGATGGATGTCATTTTTACTTTATTGATTCTTTTAATAACATGTTAACTTCAGACTGGTAAATTAGTGATAGAACTTCTTTAACAATTACGCATCGTTTAAACGCCGTGCTTAATATTCACAAGCTTCAGAAGTTCGTAACCCAGAAGTCTCAATCTGCGATGGATTGAGGCCCATCAGTTTACGGTATTGTATATTTTTAGAACGGCTACTGCCAGATTTTTGCGGGAACAAAAAGCAGCGGCATTGCGTTCCGCGCGCGATTTTGCATTTAGTACGTGCATCCCTCATCTTGGTTGCTGACCAATAATCAGGAGAGTTGCGGCTATTAGACACAATCTGACTGGCCATCAGTTGGCAGGACCTGTATTATAAATTTAGATAATAGGAAGTTTATATGGATGTGGAAAAATCACGTTGTAGTAGCAAAACACTATCCAACATTGCTTGACGAAAGCACGGCATTCATGGAAAGCAGCTTTAGAATTAATATAGTATTATAGTAATTGTATTTTATTGTAATCATTTTAAAATTTTACCTTTTGTAATTTAGATTTTAGCATTGTTTGTAATCTTAGCTGATGATTTTACCGTGCATAAATAATAATAATAAAATAAATAAATAAAAATAAAAAATTCAAGTTCAAGTTGGCGCTAAATTTATAAATATGGCGCTAACAGTACTGAAACGAAAACCGCTCTCAGCGTTTGCGCTACGACAACGCCAAATGGCAGTAATACTATTGGTTAAAAGAGGAAAAAGTGATCCTGATGCAAGTGCCGCAAGCATTTTTGTACATTGTCTCCTGTACTCGTCAAAACAACAACTTGACATGACCAATTCTTTAAGGTTTTGACAACAACGTGGACAAACTACTGTAACAATGAATCTTTCCTTCTCACTCTTTACTTCCTATCCGATTATAGGATACTTAGCCCATTGCACAACGTAAACAAGATGGAATCTTCGTGAAATACTTATGATAGCTCAAACGTATAGTTTGTTTGTTCGTTTGTTATTTATTTGTATAAGTATTGGCAGCTATTCAGCTGATGTCGACCTGCTATACCCACCCACCCATATACTCACAGAAGACAGCCGCAACACCGGGAACTTCATCCCTTACTCTTCTCGAATAGTGTGTGGGTTCTTTAACGTCCCAGAGGGAACTAATGAACATGGAAGATATTTGTGAGACGGGGCCTTCGGTTTATAATCCTTATCCGAGAAGACTTGAAAATCTAACCATTTGCGGATATAATTACAAAGGCAGCACTTTCTCCTCAGTTATTTAAAGACCCTGAATGTGTTGTTCCGGCCGGAATCGAACTCACGACCTCCGGCATGGCAGCCCGATGCTCAACCAACTGAACCACCGGTGACGTTTTCGTATCCCGTATCCCAATACCGTAAACTGATGGGCCAAGGACAAATGAAAGAGATCGACACTGGATTATGGACTTTTGTCAGCGTCAAAATGAACTCGCGGACCATTCATTGAATCGCCGTTTTTTTAGTATTATAGAAATAGAAAACCAACATACAATGATTCAAAAGCTCGTACAGTCGTACAGTTACATTAATTATCGCCACGAATTAACCTCACTTTCACGCCATTTTTCTTTCGCACAGCTCCACGGTAACGTCCGGTTTAGAGGAGCCCAGACCGACACCTCACTGTATGTATCTTGTATGAATACGACCGATAACTTTGAAAAGGCAAAGTTTACTAGATTTTTCTGCATGGCGTCCCCACAACACTGAAATTATAGTAAGCGCGATAAGGCAATTTTCTAAGCGAGAATTGATCATCGCCGTTGAGAGGAAATTTTATAATTGTGTTCTAAAGTTTCCGGCCTTTTAATGAATGGGAAGTTTGAGTTGACATTCTCACTGCTTTTCAATTCAATTAAACTGACTAGTTAACCTTACAACAACTTGATTTACGAAATGAAAAGAGTAAAGCGCTGCGTTTTCTGGGCTTCTTTACAAATGGTCTAAATTGTCTAGTAAGTCTTTCGATGAATCTCCTCCTTTTTTGTCTTTTTATAAACCCTTTATAAGCGGGGGGGGGGGGATGCATTCGATACGCTCGCCCCCCTCCCGCTAACTCTGGTCAGATTATTGCGTTCGACAGAACGCATACGATTTTTGTCATTTTCGAGGTCTCTCACGTGGTTTCTTGATGACCTTGCTTTCGATGCCAGTTGATTTTGAGGTTTTGGGCGGACTGACTGGCTGGCTCCCATTTCGCCTCGATTTCATATGGTAAATCGGTAGCCGTAGTGATCACAGACATCCCTTCATGCGAAAAGCGCTGGTTCTTCGTGTTCGCATATTATTTTCTGGCATTGCTATTCTAAATTCTTTAATTTCGCCAAGGTGAATTGAGTTTGTGTCGATTTGTTCAAAGTATCTCCAACCAATATGATTGATACTACGCAACAGAACATCCGGAAGCTGTGTACTGTTCTCTTTTTTAGGAAACAGACGCCACAATTCGCACCGCCAACAAGTCCGAGTTGCGATGTGTCGACTCCGTTGCTTTTCACAGGAGCCCGTAAAGAACTGTGACATCCGACCGATATATTACCTTCAGTCATCACAATAGATAAAATGAAATTCCGACCATTTCAAGTTGCTCAGATAGGGATTTCTAAAATACGAGTTTCTTGCCAAATACATAAATCAAAATACACCGTATAAACATTGCATATAGCTGGATTATCTTCGGGTGGAAATGCACTCACGTTCCAACGATTTCCTATAAAAGATTTCTGTCTCCTAAGGTGATGAATTGTCAGGATTCCGTTAAATGACTATTCCGATTGAAAAAAAGGCATTATGATGCGTATGGCGTCTACGGCCATTGGCTAAGATCAAGTGTCATTGTCAGACCATTGCACCCCCGTAGTTTTTTCAGGACCTTATGAGGCTAGCATTACACTGTTAACGCCGTTACCGGCTCACAAGGACGTTCTAGACCATATTAATTTTTTCTTGTCGTTAGTTCACAGTGGGGATTGTGCGGTAGTCCCATTTCCGAATAATTTCTGCGGCTAAAATCCTTGGTCAGGTGAATTTTATAGAACCCTATTATCGGCGTTTCGCCTTGACCTACACTTTCGTGCTTTTGCAACTGAATAATTACTCCACAAAATGTTTTCTGTTGACTGCGAGCAGTCCAATCAGTGGAGCGGCCCGCCTTCCTGAGGCAGTGTTTTGTCACGCAAACAAATAAAATGACCGAGGGAGGCTTGGGAGGGAAAGTATACTCTTCTCTTCCTAAGCCTCCCTCGGTCATTTTATTTGTTTCTGTGACTAAACACGACTGCCTCAGAAAAGCGGGCCGCTCCACTGATTTATGAAGGGACTGCTAGCAGTCTATATTTGCTGTCGAGTTTTTGCCTTCAAACCTTTTGTTTACGCAAGCGTCGGGGGACACGCAATTTATCGAATCTTTCTTTACCGGCGTTTCGCATTGAGCTGCACGTTCGTGGCTGAAAAACTCTCATTTGGAACTTTTGGCAACCAGACCGGACCAAGGTCTAGGGAAACAGTATTGCTTTAAACACCATTTAATTGACGAGTTTTTGCCTTCAACGCACACTGTGCTAAATTTATCTCCCTTAAGCCGTGGATTGGACTTAACATCTATTGGATTTTGCACTACGCTTATCGGACATGACGTCTATGTTAGGATTGACTTTGTTTATTCGTAAATCCTAAGATTGACAACAAAAATCAATTGCCGTGAACAACCTTTTAGAAAAAGAAATAAGTGGTCGATAGACCACGTATAAAAATATGTTTCTTTTCCTACCCTTTCCTTAGCTATTGTCAAACGCACTTTACTGATCCGAGATTACTTCTAGAAAAGAACATTAATACCGTCTTTAGACATTCTAAGCTCATTAATTTTGGCGAAAACGCTAAAGTTTTATTAGATTAAGTATTGAGACTTGCCAGTTCCAGAACGAGATTTTTGGTGGACAAGGATCTTTTGGTGCGCAAATTGACTGTGGAATTGTCATCGGCATCGATCTGCAAAGACATTGCAATAAATATGAATTAAAAAGCATTCAAACGAATAAGTGGTTTGAATCCCCTTCAAGACAGGGTTTCCCTTCAGCGTTACTGCTAAACAGAGTTTGCTCAGCTGCGATGGACTTAAATCTTAATGGCAAGTTGTCTCTTTCGTCCCTTTTCTTTTCCTGATTTTTAACACCCTGTACAGTCTTCTGACATTTAGCGCGATTTTTAAATATGGATGCATGTGCATAGCTACTTTTCATGTATGTGATCTTGCGATCTCAATCGGGTCCTCCAAAAATTCCTACCCATCTTCTTCGACTAAATGCGAAATTCTTGCCACGCAAGTGCTACAGACAAGAATACCATTACAACAGTTGAAAAACCATTTTACACTGGCAAGAGAATAACTTACAGCCACCCAAGCCAGAAGAAGGCCAACGAGGCGACGATAAAGAAACATTTCGGTGCCTGAATAACTCGATAGCCGCGAATCTGAAAGAAAAATGTTAGCAAACACTTTTATAGTAGTAGATGAATTAGAACATTTAAAATAGTGGTTTCGCTTTCCAAAAAAAGTATGCTTACCGATCCTTTATAAACTCTGGTCGTTTAAAAGTTTGTTGAGCTCTTCCTTTGAGGAGATTCAATGAGGAACAAAGTCCTTCGAACGACTCGCAGAAGATAAAAAGGAATGGCAATAGCAACAGACGCAGAGGAAGTGCAAAGTGCAGAATATCCCATTGCACTGATTCATGACTAACGCCAAGAAGGTCGTGTAACTCATGACTAAGGTCAAAGCCAAGATCGATCTCCCAGTTTCTGAATCACTTTTCTCTTTGACGAAAAATTATGACTAAAAATCATTTACTTTCCGGTCTTTTATAAACTCTATTTCTAAAACTAGTTTATTGTGTTCTTCCCTTTTAGGGTTTCAGTATGGAAACGTTAAAAACGAATGGCATCATCAAACAGCTGCAGAGGAAGTAGAAATTGCAGAATGTCCTTTTACTCTGATGCTTGTCCGAAGTCAGTACAACTCTACTGATAGTACTTCATAGCCAAGATTGCTTCAAGTTCAGGTTTATTCAGGAGAAAACGGATTTACATTAATTACCGAGGGCATAGCAATTACAAAGCGGCCCGCGTTCTCAGTGCAATGAAATGGCAATTTCAAATTTTTCTTTACGCAGGCAACATAACATAAAAGAAAGTGATAAATGACGACATGGCGTGCGGTTCCCGGATATAATTAACTGCAACGGAGAGGCCACCGGAAAGACTGCAGTTTTAACGAGTTTCATAAAACATGCTGCAAGTGCAGCATGCGTTTTAGGGCATTTTTACCCTTGTAAAGGAAATGATCGAAATGATCGAATCTGAGTTCTCCTTTGCAGGAGTCGAACTAACAACCTTCCGATTACTAGTTCCGTTGTTCTGCCACTGAGCTATACTGGGAGACCTGTCCCGCTATACGGCTAGTCTACGATGGCTAAGATTGCCGAAATGGTGCATTCTCGCAATATTGTCAGGAAGTCGATGACAAACGTTAACCTCGGTAAATGAAATGAAGAGCATCATGATGATTTTTTCGACTTTTTGATTACCCCAAACTTTCAAAAGTTTGCGGCTAACTGATCACTTTCCTTGAGGAAGTTCAATAAAGAATAAACTGCCTGAAAGGACTCCAAGGAGATAAACATAAAGGAATGGCGATAGAAACTGACGCAGAGGAAGTAAAACTGCAAAACATCCCTTTACGCTGATGGATGACTAACGCCAAGCAGTTAACTGATGTGCTCCTGCGCCAAGCAGTTAGTACGTGTAACAAGTCGAACTGAAGCCAAGATCAAACTCCCCGTTTCACTTTTCTTTTTGACGAAATGAAGAAAATGATGATGACGTTTTCCATCTTTTATTAACTCTGAGCTTTCAAAAGTTTGCTAATCACTTTCCTTGGGGAACTTCAATGAGGAATAAACCGGCTCCCTTAAAGGACTCCAAGGAGATTAAAAAACACAGAGTAAGTGAAAACTGCAAAACATCCCGTTACACTAATGCACTTCGTTTAAACCAATGACTGAGGGCAAAGCCAAGGTCGACCTCTCAGTTCACTTTTCTTTTTTGACGAAAAAATTGCAACTAGCAATGTTTTCCTTTTATAAAATCTTCCTCCAAAGTTTGTTGTATACTTCCCTCAAAAAGGAATAAACTATTTCGAAGGACTTAAAGGACCTTAAAGAAGGTTAAAAACGAATGACGACCAAAATATACAGATGCAGAGGAAGCACTGAATTATGGCAGAATATCCTTTTGCGCTGATGTTTGGCCGACGGTAAACTGGAAGTGATGTTTATGGTTATTTTTATTACTCACTCGGCTGCGCCTTGTGAGTCCACAACATTTTGACCACTATGCTGACGAATATCGTTGTCGATAAGTGTACAGACAACGCTGAACCACTTTCGATTTGTTAACTCGGCACAATCTTTCCATCGCTGCAACCTTCGTATTGGACTCCATTACCTCTTTTTGCTCCATAACCTATTTAGGTATTAGTTATTGGCCAATCAGAAACGCGATATTCTTATGAGTATATAGTAGGAAACGCCTTACAAAATAATGAAGTATGGCTTTTACCGTTTTGAAGTATCCATCCGTTTTCTTTTCAGAGATATCTGAGTTTTTGTGTTATGCAAAATTAATGACGTCATCAGTGGTTGCACTGGAAGATGGATCACAAAAATTAAGAATATTACTATTTATTCAAACATGGCATAAGTAAGGTGCAAGACGGTGCAGAGTACGACGTAAGCATGGCGACACCTTTGGCTCCAGTCCCTTTCGGTTGTAAATGAATTATCTCAATTTGCTCAAAACACACAGAGAGCACATGTTGCAGTAGGTCTCCTAATCATCTTATTGACAGTGAATGATGTTTGGTTGAGACAAAAAGATGAGGACATCCGTTTTTTCACAAAACTGATCTAGAAGCAAAATGTTGCCATGGCAACTGGACAATGGGTGTTTATTCCGTTTACTGTATAATTGTGATACATTTTCAATCTGCGCTGCTAGTGAGCCATAGCTAGTCGAGGCGAGCAGTGGTTACATGTGTATAAAAGACAGAACAAGTGTTTTACAAACAATACATTGTAGAACGAACAGGTATACAAATAACTAGTCTACAGAGTATACAGTCAACTAAAATAAGAAAATATCATCCAAAATCAAATCAATACAAAGTGCAATTATGAAAAGTCAAAGTACTAATATGATTTTTGTTATTAAGACAGATAAATCATTATAGTCATTTTCTTCTGAAAGTCTTTGGATTAGGATATTGTGGATTTTAATTTTAAAATTGTTTTTGGATAGATTGCGCATTTCACGAGGTAAACTATTCCAAATTTTTACACCATTTCTTGAAAAGGATTTAATTTGTTTGTCAAGTCTTGAGGGTTTAACGAAGTAGTCACCTCTTGAATATGACCTTGTTTTATATAAATAAATGATTGCTTTAGAAATAAATAAATTAGCAATATTAGGAGGCGATAAGTCGTTAAAGTAAGGTAAAGCATGAGATTTGTAGTCTCTAAAGTACAAATTTTGTTTCTATGAGTCTGGTGTTATTTTATGCCGGAGACTGACTGCGGAAAGGTCACACAGTGTGTGGTGGGTATTATAATGATCATAAGGCGATGCCACAGGAATTAAGCCAAAGAAAATCTGCTCTTTAGGATGTACGGTTCGAATGATGCGGATATATATCGTCGCATTCGTTTGTTAGTGCTTTTGGCCGGAAAGAGTTTATTGACTTAAGAGGGAATGAATTCTTTTACCTGTTTTGAGTGCTTTTTTAAAAGCCCGAGACATAAATATGATATAGGAGAAGAAGTAGGATATTTTCCGCGTGTATTTGTCACCCAACGTGTTTCGCTTATTTCTCGACAAAAAAAAAACCATGGATTTGACCCTGGACTGAGCTAGTTAATAAAATCATTGGTTCAGTCATGAGATGATGCCAAGAGATCTTTTTAATGACTAGAAACATGGAATATTACAAACTGCTTGCCATTTGAATTTATATGTATTGACGTATAGTAGAGTTCCGAAATCCTTTTCATTTGACCTAAATGAAAGGCTGATTACAGACGCTTTCATAAAGAAGCGCTCGTATCTGTGATGATCATTTCATGACTTCACCTGTTTTTGACGAAACTTAATACATATGAAAGCCATCTATCTTAATTTGATAAACCTGTTTTTACCAGTTCTACTTTTAATTTTAAAAAATTGCGCAGGATACAACTAACAAAGAAACTAATACCACTCAGAGTAGCTTTTATTGGTTTTCTGTTAAAGCAAATCTTCGAATATATTCGCAAAAAGTCTGCAGCAAAATTTGGCCATGACGTACGTACGTCCGTCCGCCCCTTCATGTATGCCAATGTGACCAGTACACGTAACCATATCACGGGCTCAAGTTTAGAGCTCATCCAGGAGGCAATACTCCATTTGACACTAACTAGATTACAGCATACATCTTTGATATTGCACATCAATGTTATGGTCAATTAGACAGGTCTCAAAAACCACTGCGCATGCTCACTTATTTCCCGCCATCAATGTTTCAAAATGGCGGACGACAAATGAGATTTCCCCACGTACTTTAACCTCTCACCAGGCCGCTCGTACATTTGTTCAAATTTTAATAATCAGTTGAGTTGCGCCTTCGACATTTCTAGTTTACCTCTGTACGAAGTTTAGAGAGATCGGCGGTTGTTATCCAAAAGATATTGTCCCTTATCTGGTTCCTTCTCGTGTAAATGTTCGCTGCTAGTGGTAGATGAACCGGACTCTGTTTTTCTCGTTTGTTAAAGCTGCCCACTATAGATTCAGGTTCGTGACTGTTTTGCAAATCTTTGTTTTTTTAGACTGTTGTTTTCTGGAAGCATTAATGATGTAATTTTGGTTTTTGGGGGACTGTCATGTGTTGTTGGATCAAGGAATCTGTTTTGAGTCAAGTATGATTGACAGTGGATAGTTTTTCCTGAAAAGGCTGAAAGGAACCATTATTGCCTTGGACTTTTTTTGGTTACACCCCACATGTTTGTTCTTTTCTTAGATGCCAAAATTTATTAATATATTATGTGATTTGATAGCTGCAGCTAGAAACAGTGTCCCATGCATAAGGTCTCATTGGGTTTGATGGCAGTAAAATAATTTTGGTAAAAAATATGTTTAAGAGTTTTTATCATAACTTCTCATCTTGGTCCTGATGGACTTCAAACATGCTCTACCATTTTGCACAAGGAACTTGTCAATCAACCGTTACCTTTTGGTGTATTTGCAATAAGATCTTTGGATAGCAATTGATTTATTTTTCTTATCCCTTATGTGTAGATATCCTATGTCTGTCACATAGTTAGTTTTAAGCTTTTATTTCCTGTAGTGTATCTTTATTATAGTTAGCACATGACCCCATAAGCATATATTATTGCTTTAATATTGATTGTGTTTGAATAAAGGATATTGTTGTCTTGTCTTGTAGATAAGGCAAAACAGCCTCAGTTGTATTTGCATTATTATTTCTGAGTGTTACCTTTAAAGGGTAAAACATTAAAAAGTGCACATAGTTTGCAGGAGTCCAGGAAAATTATTCCAAATATTCATTGATTTGAAGTTCCTGAAGCAGGTAAATCTTGAAGAGTTTACGTAACAATATTTAGAATATACAACATTTCTATTTGGGAATGTTTAAGGACGTTCGCGCCAAAATCTTCCTACGGTGAGATTTTCTTCATTTCTTGCCTAGAGTTAGGTCATAAAGTACTTACTCCAAAAATGAAAAAAAAAATGGGGGTCACCGACTTTGTTTCGGAGAAAATGGCAGTGGAAAAATGCCTTAATTTCGAGAAATCGGTCATAATAGCGAGATGTAGGCTCATCTGCTCATCCATCGAAAATCATAAAAATAAACTGTTGGAGTGAAAGTTTCCGTGCATAGGTTTTTAGGAGTGAGATTTTTAGATAATTGTATTCCGCTAGGGATGTGGTAAACAGTAGAGTTCATCCTCGACGAGCGTTTTCGTAAGCTCTATCCGTTGCAACCACTACCAGAATTCGATGGCACGAGGAAAGAAGATGTTAAAAAAAGATAACTTCTTACGGTGAGAATTTTTTCATTTCATCATATTTTGTACATAGTAAGTAAAGTAAGTGATTCATGATTAAAAAAATAGTGGTCACCGATGATCTGAATGAGTAAAATCGATGTGATTTTGCAAAGCTCTTGGAAAAGTTCGTTTGTCACGCTTTTGCGTGACCTGTCGGGCAAGGACTGGAACCCAAGAGAGGATCGATCGTTGAAGAGATGAAAGGTTTTTACCGAAAAAAAAACCTTTCTCGAGCATAGCAACGAAGTTTTAAGCAGGGGTCATCTTCATTTGGTTGGTGTTTTGTATAATATCTCTCCATTGCCGTCATACTCATCCTCTGGAGTGTGTTTTTTGTGAAATTCAATCGCTGATTGTTTCCACGCAGGTCCGCACTATTCAAGCAGACGAGGACGAAAATACTGCTCAATTTTCACGAAAGTAAAGGAAAAGAACTTTAAAAACATGCATTCACTTTGAACTTAAGTTCGTAAGGTAATAAAAACATTAAAAAGAAACAGCCCCATTAAATTTACGCAACGGTTCGTCCTCGAGTTTTCCAAACTTTCAGCCACTAGTCTACTCGATCAGCTACCTTTTCCAGAGCTTTTCCATCCTCCCGCTCACTTCTCTTTGAAGTTTCATGATGATTCGGAAATAAATGTGCCATTCTTTTGCCGGCCTGGAATTTTTTCCTCGGCGTTTTTGTCGCCATGTTATTTTGACTGATGCTTGAAAAACTTGTATGAAAGTCAAGTAGACTAGTGCACGACTGATAAAACCTCGCGAATATCAGTCGTGCAGTAGTCTACTTGACTTTCATAAATATTTTAGATCAATTTTCACTGATCACGATCTTCTCTGATCCAACGCTGTGCAAGACTTATCGTCCACGGTTTTTGCAAAGGTTTTAAAACCTCAACTTCACTAATGCTCGAAGTAATGCGTGACATATTACAGTCGCGTTACCTGCGCAGTAACGTTGCGCACAAACAATTAGCGCGAACGTCCTTAAGTCCACAGAATTTATTTTCTTTATGTTGAGAAGTACTGTGAGAGCTGTCAGGTAACTCAGATGGAAATTTGACAGACCTTAGCTGTAATTCAAGTTATTAGTACAGTTTTGGTCATTAGTGGAACATAATATTTTATTGGGACATTTTTTAGTGAGTGATTAACCCATTGACTCCTGGGGATTCCCCATTGACAAGTAAAGTCGTCTGGTGTTAGACAGAGTAAAATGCTAAGTATGGCTGGTTTAGGGGTGAAAGAGTTAAAGTGCTATTGTTAGTTTGACTTTCTTTTTCTTCATTTGAACCAAAACAAGTGATTAATCATCACCTCCACTATGCTTTGCTTTGCGTTGCTTTGGCTTTTAGAACAAAGTATCAAAGTTGAAGCTGGTGGCTCGAGGAGTAAACTATGAAGACTATAATGGTATTTGAGTATATATTGTAGAACAAATTTGCCTATATCATTAAATCTATGGGAATCCAAACATGAGGGTGC
>NC_090871.1:876934-879434 GCF_036669935.1 Montipora foliosa
ATCATGAAACAATGTTGAAAGATTTTGCGTTAAAATTTTGCCAGCGTTTGGCCAGGTCTTAACCTACGTGTTGTAGGTGGTCGGCACGGCACATGTATATAATTACTTATCATTGTTATGTAAATAGTCAGCCAGAATTCCAAATAAATACATTTTCAAGGTGTGAATTTGCAAATTGACACGTTAGCTCAGTAATCAAGAACAGGGACAAGTAATCCGGAGGTTCAAGGCAAACGAGCGGGATCTGGAATAGAAGGACAGGGCGAAGGAATAGAAAGAGGAAAGCTGGGACAAAAAGGAGCAACGGTGTGAGCGATGCGAGCAAAGAAGAGAGAGAGGATGGGAGAAAGCGAGTGGGAGAGAGGAATGAGATCCATTTTTCTTCATCCCGTAAGTACAAATTAGCTATGTACATATTCGATACCTTTGGGTATGCATAGTGTTCTACAAAACAATAGCGCGAATGCATAATTATTTTTTTTGCATGTATAAGAAAGTAGAGACCTGTACGGAAATTATTCCCGGGATCGAGGGAAGGGGTTAGTGTTTTCTTTCATTCGTTTATTTCTATTTTTCTCTGATGTGTTGCCAGAGGGAATCCCCTCGGCTATCATTGCACTATCTTGTGGGCAACACCTTGAGGTTCCGAGTAAGAGGAAAGCGATGTGGCCGCAATGTTGTAAAAACCACTTTCAAAGTTTTTCCGCATAATTTCAAATCATTTTCAAAGGCAATTTCTCTCGCATAAAGTTCCAGGGATTTTATGAAAATCCAAAATTCCATCGTCTGTACAAATCTACCCCAGCAAGTCCAGCAAGATGGCGCCGAGCGCTTCAATTTCAAGAGAATGCGATCCATTCTTTCAGTGTATCATTCTAGTTTGATTTTCAAAGACAAGAACAAGAAGCCATCTTTGCAACGCCATTTGACCCTCTGAATAAATCTAAACGCGGGTCAATCATGAACAAACAACAAATAAACTATTTACTTTCAGAACAGTAAAAAGTAACTAAAAAAATATTTGAAAAAAGATAGATGTTCTTGGTGAATTCACCAAAAACTAGACAGAACAAAAAATATCCTCACAAGTGCCTGTAGAAGCCAAAACAAACCTCTCTGGACAATGTTGTCTGCTTTGGCGGCCAAGTCACGCTTCTCTTCAATAATCATCCTATGCATCTAACAAGGTAAAATACAGGACAAGTAATGACCAACAATATTACTCTCTCTGCTCTAGTTATTCCTCACTGTAAAATCATTTTAACAAAAACGCCTTGGCAGTCTGTAATTAAGGCTTATAATAAGAAATAATTTCGTAGGAGCATGGACGCGCTGAAGTGATTGGTTTATCGCTGCCATAGATCTAAGAAAATACCGTAAGGTGCATGTTCTTTTTGCCCGATTCTTGCAAAATTGTCTGCTGAAGACTTTTGATCTTTACGATAACAACACTAAAACCACCTGGCTCAGTAAAAGCTATTCTGTCGGCATTCAAGTTAATTCAAATCACGTGTTAAGTCAAAGGGTAGAAGGTGGTGGGATAATTAGCAGGAGTTCGGCCTGCGGACTTTATTTACAAAGTATTGATGTAATATTTCCTTCATGACTCTTTCAGTAACATGTACCCTTTAGCAACAACTTGATTTACGAAATGAAAAAAGGTTAAATAGTGGATTTTTCGGGGTTTTTGAAACAAATGGTTGAAGTCCGATGATCAATCCTCACTTAAGTAGCCAGGGGAGGAGGGGGGGGAGGGGAGCGTGGGGTGGAGCGCTCTTGCACCCCTTCCCCGACACCCCTTCACTCAGGTCAAAATATTAAAAATGCATTGGGACTTGAGAAGACCGAGAACAATAACAAGAAATGTATTTTTATGGCAAACTAAAAATAAATGCGAAATTGCCAAAGTTTAATTAGATTACTGAGACTTGCCAGTTCCAGAACGAGATCATTTGTGGACAAGGATCGTTTGGTGCGCAAATTGAGTGTGGAATTGTCAAATGCATCAATCTGCAAAGACAATGTGATGATATGAATTTAAAACAATTTAAAAATTAATAATGAAAGCCTCTAATTATTTGGTATCGCCTAATACAATGAGGTCTCCCTATTTCGGGAAAAGGAACCTTGCAGGGTTAAAAAGTCAATATTTATTATATTAAATTATTAATATTGGGCTTTCATGAGGGATTCAAATCCCCGGTAATGATAATCATACACTCTCTTGTTTTCCTCTTTTACAGAAATCCAGAAAGAATAAGAAGGCTAAATACCGTTCACCGGGGGCTAACTCGAAAACTACCCAGTTAATTAGCTTCCAGACTCAATATTTGTGCACTATTCTAGTTCTTCTTTTTTCATATTTATATATTTAAGCTTGTACAAGAGTGAATAAAGTGTTGTTGTTGTTCACATTACCATCATGGCATACGCGATCGTAATCGAGTGCTCCGAAAATACCTTCCTATCTTCGACTCAATGCGAAATCCTTGCTACGCAA
>NC_090871.1:886934-889434 GCF_036669935.1 Montipora foliosa
CACCAGGTCTGCTGGGGCGCGGTTGGTTAATCAGTTGATATCCAGGTGGAATTATCTCAAGTCTTGCCGCGGAGTCGCTTTCAGTGAGCGATTCTAACGACGTCGAGGTTTTTACACGTAAAGAAATCGAGCGTGCACACGTGCAGTTTTATTCAAGTCTCTTTTCTAATGAACCTATTGATTTTCCTTTACAACAACGTTGTTCAGATTCAGTTGAAAAATTCCTTTCTCCTTCTCAAAGCATCGCGTGCGACGGTTTCCTGTCTAGCGAGGAGATATTGAACACCGTTAAAAGTCTTAAATACCAGGAAGTCACCCGGATCTGATGGGCTGTTGGTGGAATTTTATTTACATTTTTGGGAGGCTTTGGGTCCCCTTTTGCTCTGTGTTGCTAATAGATGTTTTGCTGACGGCGAATTGTGTCCCTCAATGAAGGGCAGTTTCACCTGCTGTTCCGGGCCTAAGCATTTTTTCCAAATGTTCCTCTCTTGCGCGACTACATTCAACAGACCGATGAGTCTGCCATTTTGATAAGTCTTGACTATGAGAAAGCGTTCGATCGAGTCAATCGTCCTTTTCTTCTAAAGCTCCTTCACTTTTATGGTTTCGGCCCTGACTTTTGTCGATGGATTTCCACCTTTTGTAACGGCGCATACATGCAAATCGTTCTGAACGGTTGACTCACAGAAGGTATTTCTCTTGAGCGCGGGGTGCGTCAGGGGGCCCCTTTGTCTCCCTTGCTTTATGTTCTTTGCGTGGGGGTCTTGGCATCCCTCATCCGCAGCTCTCCTGAGATTGAGGGGTTTCTCCTTCCTGGTGCCAGAGGACTGCAGGCACGCGTTCGCCTGCATGCTGAGGAGGCAGTGTGGCCCAGTGGTTAGGGTGCTTGCCTTGAGATCCGGAGATCCCGGGTTCAAGACCCGCTCTGACCACTTGTTGAATTTGGTAGTCCCTGGTTCAACTTCTCAGCTGCACTTGTAAATAGCCAACTGGCTTGCCTCCGGCCAGTTGGGATTCTTCAAAGTTGTTGCGGTTCTGTTCCGTCGTTTCGTTGTGTTTCATTGGCCCTGAGAAGCCCCTATGGGGAGCGGTCAATTAAGTATGTATGTATGTATGTATGTATGTATGTATGTATGTATGTATGCATGCATGCATGCATGCATGCATGCATGCATGCATGCATGCATGCATGCATGCATGTATGTATGTATGTATGTATGTATGTATGTATGTATGTATGTATGTATGTATGTATGTATGTATGTATGTATGTATGTCTGTCGTTTTCCTGTAACAAACCATTTCTTGAGACGGCAATTTTCAATAAGTGGTTGCCATTTTTACTAGCTTTCTGCCATCGACGAAACTTTGGCGAGACAATACTTACATATTGTAGTTTTGTGGAAAAGTAGTCTCGATATCGAAAAAAGTCGGCAAGCTATTGAAAAAAGTACTTAACAACATGTACTTACATTCAATTGCGGCCAAAATGGCGGCGGCGTCTTCGAAGGGCCTTCCAAAATGACATAGATTTTATCGATTCCCTTGGCCAAAAGTTCCCAACTCTCGCTCAAGGAACGTTCGACAATGAGGCTTTGAAATTCCCGGATATTGAACGATGAAACCTAGAATCAAGCTTTTTAGAGAGCCCACACTTCCTTGCGCTTATTTTCTGAGATTTTCGGGCGAAACAATAGAATCGTGACGTCATCGCTTCTTCCAAAACTGGCATTCTCCCGGACTGTTAACACCTGACAATTTAATTAAGAATATTAAAGTCCCCAAGAAATGCCGTGGCAAACTCGATTGTTTGATATTTGATAAATGCTCTTGATCGAAAAAAAAAAAGACCGAAACTGAATACGCAAGCGGATTCCATTCGCGTGAAACTTTTTACATGAATATCAGTTTTTACATGAATGTTTTCATGTAACGTTTGCTAACTTAATTTTCTTACATACTAAGGGCTTTAAATATGCCTTGCCGTTATTTTTTAATTTGTTCATTCGAAAATGATGACATGAAGTCGTCGAAACGTCATGTTACTTCGCTTTCGTTAATTTTCCTACTCAAATGATTTTCCAAACCGTTATTAATTTTAATTTTATTTGTTAATTTTTTTTTTAATACTTACATGTATACCTACACCATACTCACTACTTACATTACACTTTACACTACTTATACTCACACTACTTACAATAGCTTACAATCAGATTAACAACTATTCACCGAAGTGGAGGTGGCTAGCGGCGAGGTAAATATCCAACGCTAGCCAGCGACACTGAGGTGAATAGTTGTTTTAGTATATACTAAAACAGTGAGATAATATACACCACATAAAATTAATTTGGATGTTTTGTTCACTTGCGATGATACAAATCGGGACGCCATTTTTCCCGAGTTGCTCTGAGGTAAATAGCACAGGATATTCGGAGTTTGACGAGCCAATCAGTGCGCGCGTTTAACGCTATCCACTGTTTTGGTATATACTAACTAA
>NC_090871.1:891934-904434 GCF_036669935.1 Montipora foliosa
TACGCTTGTGAAAAGTCTGTGCCGAGGAGAGAACACGCCAAGTGAAAGCATGTGATGGGTTTTCCCGCAGGTGTTTTGCAGGTTCAGAAGTGTGAGCAGGATTTGAATGCTCCGCAATTCGTACTGCTAGGTTTCGTACAGTCTCGCCAATGTAATCAACGCCACAAGAACAATCACCTTTGTAAACAACTTTGGATCTGTGAGTGTTTTTGTCTTTGTTGTTAAAGAGGGTTTTGATTTGCCTTGTTTGCCACAGGATTATAAAAATAAAATTGAAATTAGTGAACTTGTTGAGTTTTTCAATAAACGTCTTACTGAGTTTTTCGTTTTTACCGCAAAAAGGGAGCTTGATGAAAACTTTCTTTCGTTCTTCGAAGAGAAAATTCGGAATGATGTTGTCATCTTGAGGCAAGTGGTTTAGAAAGTTGTTGATTGTATGCGAAATAAAACGTTTCGGATAACCTGCATTGATGAAAGAAGTTTCTAGAGTTTTTAAGTCCTTGTCAAAATCGGTAGAGATGCGTTTGGCTCTGTGGAGTGCGCTAGTAATGCAATTCCTTTTCCACTTGGTAGGGACCTCAGATTTCCAATGTGTTGGTAGTTTCCCCGGTTTCTTGAAGACGCTGCAATTGAACTTGTTGGTATAACTAAAGGCAGTATCGAGAAAATGGTCGGGGTTTTTCTCGACAGTGAAAACAATGTTAGGGTGGTAGCGATTTAGTCGTTCGAATAGAGCATCAGGCTCGTTCTTTTTCTTCTTAGAGAAACAATCATCAACATACCGATCATAAAATGGCGGGTTGAAAGGTCGGACTACGTCAGCTTCTAATTTAGCCATGAAAATGTTTGCAAGGACTGGAGATAGTGGGTTGCCCATGCCGCATCCATCGATTTGTTTATATAGCTTGCCATTAAAACTGAAAACTGTGTTCTTGGTGACATTGCAGAGCAGGCGTCTGAAGAGTAACTTTGAGCTGAGTTGTGGTAGCTTGTTGTTGGTGTAAATTTCGTGAATGATGTGGTCAATGGTTTCATCAAGCGGAACTTCAGTAAAGAGAGAGGACACATCATATCAGAGCAATACTTCATCATCATCAACAGTTCTGTTACTTAGACGCTCAGCGAAATCGGTGGTAGTTTTGATGCTCTATTCGTTCTCAGTGAAAGGAAGTAGGTAAGAGGCTAGGAACTTGGCGGTTTCGTAATAAAAGGTTCCCCAAGTGCTGACAATCGGTCGAAGTTTCAGATTATCCTTCGTTATTTGCTCATAGTTCTGGAATTTGTTGGTTTTGGCAGTCCCATATAGGAAAGCCGGCTGGTTTGATGTCGGTTTGACCTTATTCAGTGGCAGAGATGACTTGAACTTTCGGGTCAGAAAATCTTGAAAAGGTTTTAGTGTGTTGTCCTCAGTCACCATGTATTTCCCGTTAGTGATGCCTTCTTCGATCATAGTTTCAAGTTTGTTGACGTAGTCGGCGCGTTGCATAATGACGACAGATGAATCTTTATCGCCAGAGAGGACCACCAGGTCGGGATCTGATGCTAGTTTATGTAAGACTTTGTAAGTGTAGTCAGAAGTGCTGAAAATGTTTTGGTGGAAGAGGTTAGAATAAACACGGAGGAAATGTTTGAAATCTTCATGTTGACAAACAGGAATGCTTGAGCTAACTTGGTTAAGGAGAAGTTCAAACTCCGACAGGAGGTTAAGTTTCACGTGCCGATTCTTGTCGTTGAAACTGTGGTTAAGTCCATAACGTAAATAATGTAAGGTAGCATCAGCGATAACTTGGCCCGAAAGGTTAATAATAGGTACTGAAAAGTGCTTCGGCTCATGCTTACTTTTCAGAAGTTTTGAAAGCTTTTTGTTCTTGGTACAAAGAGAATCAAAACGCTCCTGACGAAGGGATTTAGATACCAAACGATGTATGAGTTTAAAGGGTCCTGTTCTGTGTTTGGATACAAGAGCTGTCCGCAAGATCGAGAGGTCAGCATTGACACGGCGAAGTTTCAGAGTATGTTCTTGGAGGTTCGCTTTAAGGATGCTCTTCACGGCGGCGTAACGATGATCCTCCGATGCGAAATTTGCATTCACCATGGCAAAAGTTGGTGTGCCGCAGTTCCACAGTGCTTTCTGAACAAATCCAATACTAGCAGCGGTCCTTTGAAGTTTAGATGTCAGGTACTTCAGTTTTTGATATGAAAATGCGATACCTTGGGGTAAAATGATGTCCATAATGTTCGCTTAGTAAAATATATTCTATATACAAATATATTCTATATACAAGGCCAAAACCCACAAATTCCAGAACTATGAGCAAATAACGAAGGATAATCTGAAACTTCGACCGATTGTCAGCACTTGCGGAACCTTTTATTACGAAACCGCCAAGTTCCTAGCCTCTTACCTACTTCCTCTCACTGAGAACGAATACAGCATCAAAACTACCACCGATTTCGCTGAGCGTCTAAGTAACAGAACTGTTGATGATGATGAAGTATTGCTCTGATATGATGTGTCCTCTCTCTTTACTGAAGTTCCGCTTGATGAAACCATTGACCACATCATTCACGAAATTTACACCAACAACAAGCTACCACAACTCAGCTCAAAGTTACTCTTCAGACGCCTGCTCTGCAATGTCACCAAGAACACAGTTTTCAGTTTTAATGGCAAGCTATATAAACAAATCGATGGATGCGGCATGGGCAACCCACTATCTCCAGTCCTTGCAAACATTTTCATGGCTAAATTAGAAGCTGACGTAGTCCGACCTTTCAACCCGCCATTTTATGATCGGTATGTTGATGATTGTTTCTCTAAGAAGAAAAAGAACGAGCCTGATGCTCTATTCGAACGACTAAATCGCTACCACCCTAACATTGTTTTCACTGTCGAGAAAAACCCCGACCATTTTCTCGATACTGCCTTTAGTTATACCAACAAGTTCAATTGCAGCGTCTTCAAGAAACCGGGGAAACTACCAACACATTGGAAATCTGAGGTCCCTACCAAGTGGAAAAGGAATTGCATCACTAGCGCACTCCACAGAGCCAAACGCATCTCTACCGATTTTGACAAGGACTTAAAAACTCTAGAAACTTCTTTCATCAATGCAGGTTATCCGAAACGTTTTATTTCGCATACAATCAACAACTTTCTAAACCACTTGCCTCATGATGACAACATCATTCCGAATTTTCTCTTCGAAGAACGAAAGAAAGTTTTCATCAAGCTCCCTTTTTGCGGTAAAAACGAAAAACTCAGTAAGACGTTTATTGAAAAACTCAACAAGTTCACTAATTTCAATTTTATTTTTATAATCCTGTGGCAAACAAAGCAAATCAAAACCCTCTTTAACAACAAAGACAAAAACACTCACAGATCCAAAGTTGTTTACAAAGGTGATTGTTCTTGTGGCGTTGATTACATTGGCGAGACTGTACGAAACCTAGCAGTCCCGAATTGCGGAGCATTCAAATCCTGCTCACACTTCTGAACCTGCAAAACACCTGCGGGAAACCCATCACATGCTTTCACTTGGCGTGTTCTCTCCTCGGCACAGACTTTTCACAAGCGTAGGATCGTCGAGGGGCTAATGATCCAACAATTCCGCCCTAGTTTGAACAGACAAGTCATTTCTTGTCTCCAAACGTTTCCCTTTGGGAATTACATAAGATATAAATGTACGCGCGGACGGTCACCCATTTTAACCCTGATGATGGCAAACAGGCGAAAACGTTTGGTTTGAATATTTTAATTTTTTAACTTTTAGCCTTGTATATAGAATATATTTTACTTGTTTTATTTACGTACTATAAATAAGTTTCGCTTAGCTCACAGGTTACGCTATGCGCCCTGTGTTGCTTTCTGACACTGTGCATACAAAAAGTCTTACTGCAGATAATAATAATAATAATAATAATAATAATAATTCGTTTTTTGTAACTTACAATATATAGAGTGTTAATTCTCTAAAATTCAATGGGTTATTAAATCAAAAGGTAGCAACAAGAAGTAAATCAGAAAAAAAAGTCAAGAATAAAAAAAGACAATATAAAATTCTATGGACAGAAAAAAATTCCATTTTCCTTGAATTGAACTCCTTCTCTTTATTACTGGGTTGCCATAGGCAAACTAGTTAGAAAATGAGTTTATTTTCTTTGTTTGTTTGTTTTTTTTCCGTATTGGGAAAAAGCTTTCATGTCCCTCCCCTGCTAAGTAGTGTCTTAGTGCGTAGAGTCTTCTACGCGTATGAGTGGTAGGTTTGAGGGGGTAGTAGAGATGCATAGATTTTATCCGGTGGACACAGTAGAACATTTAATTTTCCTGCAATGGCGTCGAAAGTCATTGAAACGCAAATGGCGTTTTGGTGGATCTTTAAACAAAATATACCTTTATGGAGCTCTCGAATGGAACGTTAAAGAGACAGTGTAACGGGTTGACATGCGCAGTAGCATTCACTCTTTCCGAGACTTGTCACGCTCTACCGCCATTATGGAAATATCGGTAAGTTGAAGAATTTTGCATATATTTTGCATTAAATGAAGTTTATCTAAACCAAATGCTATGTTCATCTAAAGCAAATTCCCTTCTGTCTTCGACCTTTCGTTTCCGCCCTGAGTTGATGCGTTTACCGCCATGTCCGGATCCTCCGCTAGACGTCATTTTGAATTTGTGATTGCTAGTAACTTGAAAAAGTCAGTTTTGATCAGCTACACGAGCATGCGCAGACCGTGACCGTGCCCCTTTAATTGGATAAACAAGACAGGCAGTGAAAAATAAATACCTGGATTTTTAAAAGCGACGAGTAATGGACTTCGACAACAATCATTCGCTCGTCGAGCCGTAATCAAAGTGAGCTGTATTTCTATTATTTTACCAAGGGTGATGTTATGTACAACACTGAAATCAAACGGAAAATTCTCTGGTAACTTATTCGAGTCGGATACCAGAGACCGTGAGACGGAATCGAACACCTTGAGTAGCCTGTGTTTACAATTTTCCGGCCATTTATAATTTTATTTATTTGTACTCAACTCTGCACAGTTTTCAGGTAAAAAAAAATTGAAATTCGACAAATTCTTGTCAGTCAAGAATTATTTAAAAGGAAGCTTGTTGTCCATTTTTTGCATCTTATTGAAAGAAATGGTTCTTCAGTGAAGGGATTGATTAACATTTTTCCAGATAAGAGTCCAGTCACGGGTCAATAACCCGACAAAGAAGGCTTCCCGACCCGACAGATGAAATATAAATATTCAGTTATTAAAGATTACAACAAAATTAAAAAACGAAGACGTAAGTTTCTTAGCTAAAAGTACGTTGTTTAACTCTAAAAGCGACGAACGATTAACATTCTTCAGTCATTATAAACAAGAACCTTGACCCAAGGTGATCAAGTGCATCTTTGTGGTTGCTTAGCACGTCATTAATCTCTTCCTTCTGACAGAACATCCTGCCCTTCCCTAGAAATTTTAATGTTTTTACGATCGATTGTCACTAATCCTTCTGATGTTATTTTTTCTTCGTCTTTTGGCTTGCCTTTTGCTGTTACCATGTAGCATGGATGGGAGACTTTTATTTTGCGGATTGGCAATTTTTTGAAGTTTGCGGGAACAAATTTTTGCGGTTTTCTTTCCAAGCAGCAAGACTATTTTCAACTTCTATTACTGTTTGGTAAACAACCCTTCAATCATCGAGACCGTGGAAAAACTGTGGCATCCTGGAGGCCTTAGAAATGCTTAAGAGCCATTTTCCCAGAAAATCGAAAATCGCAAGACACTCGTGAAAAAATTGAATTTTTTTTTCTTTTGCCAAAACATCCCTTTTAGTACCCTAATTCAAGAAAAAATAGTTTTGGGTTCAAGCGATTCATTGTACGGGAGAAATTACAAAAAGTTTGAAAAATCGATTTTTTGCTGGTTTTTCGTACTCAAAACAACGGAATCCGACCGCAACTTCGAGAAAACGTTGAACGCATAAGAAACAATCCCTAACATCAAAACTTCAGCCGAGAATTATTACATACTTACTCTTTAATTTTATGAAAGAAAATTTGAAGAAAGAAGTTTTTAACAATTACAATCGACAAGTTTAAAAAGGTCAAATTTGTATCTCTGGAAATGTTAATAAATGAAGGCGAACTTTAACTGTTGTAAAAGCCCTCTGGTATATGCCGCTTCCTTGTAAAACCCATATAGAATACAACCTTGGCTATTGAACTAAGTTACTGGAAAGTTTTAGCTCTGGGAATTCAATACAGTTCTCACACTAAAGTAAGCAATTTGAGTATCTGAGTAAATAAAACGTATGCAAATTAGACGGCCCGCTGAATGAATTCATATTTTTAACGCAAAGTGTTGTTGAACGAACAACTTACCATTGCTTGTTGTGAGAGAAGTTAAATCCATCTCTTTTAATCTGTTTGTGGCAACTCATCCATAACTGATTTCGACCAAAATGTGTCCAGCAACTTCAGCGCTTGAGCTATCTAAACACTTCCCACGCAGCGCTTATTAAGCGTCATCAGACGCTTCTGTAATAATGAAACCCGATTATGCTTTGGTCCGAAAATAACATACAATGATGAAAATTAACCACTGCTCAAACCACACAGTTAACAAGGTGAGTATTACTCTTATTGAGCGAACAAATCAGATACTAGACGGGATAACAAGATCATATGACGCATAATTTAACAAACGCGCAGAGATTGGTCACGCTAGCTTGTCACATACGACTGTACGTACTATACTTCGTACACATTGTAAACAGATTAAGAAACAATTACAGCTGTCCCAATGAAAAAATGTACAACCCTACGTCTCATTATAGATCATCAGTGTAGAAATATTCGACTCTGGGAACAATATTAATATAACATTTCCAGGTCAAATGCTCCTGGAATAAAATTCATATGTTATCACGAAGTGTTTCGCAACTTACTATAGCACGTGCCTCTACGATTTCATTTTAATTGAATTATTCCCGTCTAGTATTACGAAATGCTACCCTGCTCACAGACGTTTTTTCTGTTTTGGGAATTTGGTGCGCGCACAAGATAAGCGATTGCCCGTGAGAGAGGGCGGAACGCGCTTTTTTTTATAGGTGCATCTAAAAATGAAGAGAGTCTGTGAACAGGCTGGTAAAGTACACAAAGTGCAGAGTTCTTCCTAAACGGTGTTCTCACTTCTCCTCAGAGGCTGCTTCCAGAAGTGAATCATTCACCATTTGTTCTCGCCGGAATAACTAAGTCAAGAAAAAATCTATTTCGTTCATTGTTTTGCTTTCTTTGCTTATTTTTGAAGTTTGTTTATGTTTAAAAGAGCGTTCCTTTTCGAAGAGTGAGATCATTTCTTGTTTGTCAGGCTGAGTCCTTGTTACAAATCAGTCAGTTACCTTTCAGTTCGTGACTATTTGCACGTTATAAATGTCTCTCCTCGCTCTAACAAATCAATGACACCTTATCTTATAAATGTGAAGAGGTATTCTAGCCTGCATAACAGGTGCTTTATGAGCCAAGCGAGACGAACGCGGCATTTGCTCAAAGCGCGAAACGAGTGCGAAGCGCGAGACGAGGGATAAAAAAAGATAAAGCTTAATTTTTTTCCTCCCCTCGTCGCGTTTCGCGCCTCGCGCAAAATGCCGGAGAAGCAAACATTGCCTAGGATTTTCTATAGCTTGAGGAAGGCTAAAAATTTCTAGATGACCGTTCCATTCATGTACACAATTTTCGAAGCTTATGTAAGTTCATTTTTCCCATTTCACTCCCCAGGTTAGGTTGTTTTTCGTAGAGAAAGGAAGCCTAAAATTTTCGGAATCGAAAATGCCATGCAGAAAGGAACCGAAAAACTATCACTTTCGGAAAACTTTGAATTGCTGCTAAAATGTTCGGGAAAATAACACTGAAGCCCTCGTAACTGTTACCCTAGGATGCCCGAACAGATATAAATTTCTTAGCGCCACTTAGAAAACATTTCTAGAGATCTAAAAGTACTCTGGATAGCCTAAAACGTCTTTTCAAAGTAATTCGGGGGGAAACCGTCGTTGGGTGCCCCTGATAAAGCGCCTGTTATGCAGGCTGGAGGTATTTCTGCAAGTTCTCTGAGTTAACCAAAGATAACTTTGTTTTTCTTCACTAAACAACATTTCTAGAGGTCTCTAGAGAAAGCGTTACGCGCGAGAATGTGGAATTTTATAACACTCCACATCGCGTATTCAGCCCTGCGGACGTGGTTCTCTTTTTCTCGCGCTCGCGGCGTGAATTGGTCAAATTTAACTCAAAGATTATTATTAGCCTCAATAGGCTTTTCAACAATTTTGAGGAGGTCTCGAAGGTTTCAAGGATGCGATAAGCACACTCAAGTTTGAAGTTGTGTTGTGAACAAGCTCTAAATGAAACAGAGAATTTCTAGTTACCTGGCTAGGGATCCTGGTTTCGGAGGAAAAATCATAGAAAACAAATCCGAAACAAAACTATAGCAAGCTATAAAGTTGAATTTTATGCTTTTTTATTTTGCTGTAGGGATTTTTGCAAGGTGGTAAATTCGGGAATAACGAACTTATTAAGGAAACATTGGTGTTTGAAATATTTTGGGAAATATTTAATATACCTTCACTCTGAATCAAAAACTGTGATGAATGTCTTTTACAACAAGTCAGCATATGCATGTGTCTGGACCAATACAAATATATAAATCAAATAAAGCAAGAAGGTCTGTTCTGTGAAAATTGTATGTATTTTTTTACCAACAAAACAAAGACCGAAAACAGAAGCTATTGAGTATTTCGTGACAGTTTGCTAACGTGACCTTGGCATATGTAACCGATTCGTGGGTCAGTAGAAGTCATAAGACCTTGTGGTGGCTTGAAATCTTAACTAAACAAATTCAAAATCGAAGTCAACGGTTTCGAATGCATTTTAATTCTGCTTTTTCCCACTGAAGAAAACTATTTTACCATTGTGGTAACGGAGTTTCATCAAGCGATGACAGTTTCAGTTCGAAGTTGCGATCTCAATGATTTCGCTGCGGCAATGTGGCTGAACAAACGTTTTTCAGTCGTCATATAAAAAGTTATTTACGGCTCTCACCAACACAGCTGAAAGCTAAAAATAACATTTTCACTGTAAAAACATATTACTAGCAACAGTAAGTAGTCCTTTTGCACTAAACTTTGCGTTTAGTATGAATTCCTTCAGCGGGCCGTCTAATTTGCATACATTTTATTAAATGAAATTCTCAAATTGCTTACTCCAGTGTCAGGGCTGTATTTGATTCCCAGAGCTAAAACTTTCCCGTAATTTACTTCAATAGCCAAGGCTTTATTCTATATGGGTTTTACTAGGAAGCGGCATATACCAGAGGGCTTTTTCAACAGTTAAAGTTCGCTTTCATTTTCTAACATTTCAAGAGACACAAATATGTCCTTTTTAAACTTGTCGATTGTAAATGTAAAAAACTTATTTCTTCAAATTTTCTTTTAGGGCTTCAAAGATTAAGAACGAAATAATATTCGCCTGAAGTTTCGATGTTAGGGATTGTTTCTTATGCGTTCACCGTTTTCTCGAAGTTGAGGTCGGATTCTGTTGTTTTTAAGCGCCAAAAAGCAGCAATAAATCGATTTTTCAAACTTTTTGTTATTTCTCCCGTACAATGAATCGCTTGAACCCAAAACTATTTTTTCTTGAATTAGGTCACTAAAAGGGATGTTTTGGCAAAAGAAAAAAAAAATCGATTTTTTTACGAGTGTCTTGCGATTTTCGATTTTCTCGGAAAATGGCTCTTAACGTGACCGTTTGATTGACTGCTTTGAGTTCGTTTCTTATGCCCCAGAGACTGGACAAGTATTGTCTTAACCTTTTGTCGTTTCGTTTTGTTTGTAGCAAGCTCCAGTTGCTTTTTCGCAATGCAAATATCAAAATAAACGATCTTTTTGACCCCACTATGTGGATTAAAAGCCATTTTTAGTTATATTAACGGGAATAAGTTTTTACGGTTTTTTAATTTTGCTGTTGTTTTTTTCTGCTGGAACTTATTTTTGCGGATCAAGTACTATCCGCAAAATCCGCAAAAATTAAACCCCGCGAAGAAAAAGTGTTACACCGTAACTCCTGGGTTTGCGATACCATTTGGTGCAAACGTAAACCAAAAAACAATTTGACCTGTCATCAGATTGGACTGAAAATAAGAGAACTATGAAGCGGAACCAACATTTTCAGTTCTTCCTTAGCGTGTGGCATAAACGTTTCCTTAGTGCAACTCTAGACATGCATGACATGCTGGAAAACGTCCGTCAGAGCAATTTGCAGTTAGTTTTTTTGCAGACTATTTTACTTAAAGGGTCTATGTCACGTTATTTTGGGGTGTTCCGGGAAAATCTTTAGTAAATCACGAGTTTAAAACTGAAAAATGGTAATGTGGAATCCCTTTACCTATAAAATTATCGTTACATCACAAACGAAACGATTCTATGAAAAAAACGACCTTTCTCCAGGCGATTTGTCATAATTTTGAAAACGTCGGGCCGACTTTTTTCAAGATTACCCCGATGTAATCCGTTTCAATCTTGTACATCTATGGCCATCAATGATTCTCTTTCCTTTTGCATTATTTCTTTTATGTTGCTCAACAGTTTTTAAGTGGTTCTTGCAATGTTTCATCCTATTTTTTGGGCATTTTGGGAAAAAAAGGGAAGGAAAGCAACTTATTAAGTGTCTAGTCGTTCTAGTGCTGGAGCACTAATTGGGCACAATGTAAACTGAAATTAACAATTAACGCAACGAGTGCTCCCATCATTGCGCCATCCCTACACCCCAAATCAAGGATTATATCATTTGAAGTGACAAAGCCCCTTTAAAGAAGAAACGAGTGAGTTTCACTCAAGAGCGTGTTTTGTTATCTTTGAACTGAATTTATTACCAAAGCTTTAAAAAGTAAAAGACCTCAAAACGGGACACGACATTACAAAATAATTCAATGTGTGAACGTTTGAGCCAAAGGGCCATTTCTGGCATTACCCCCCCCCCCCCCCCCCCCCTCCACACTTAAAAAAAAATGACTGGAACGCTGCAGTTTAATACCACTCAACTCAGTGCCATCTGTTTTTGTGTAACACTTACCAAAAGCATCCCAGTTTACGCTCATGGAGCGTCTACTTTTATCATTCTCTCGGTATTGTTAAAGTGGTACTACGACTAAAAAAACATTTCTTTTTTTTCTTTGGATTTCAAAACTATGTTAACTAAACACTAAAATACAGAAGTTTTAAGTTCTGATTTTGAAAAGACACCTGCTTATTTTAACTGGAATTTTCTTATTTATTGGTCCGCCATTACTAATTTTAAAATCTTGAGAGAGCTGGGTCGAGGAGAAAATGACGTCAAACACTCACTAGTTTAAGAATGCAATGCGTGTGTACGCGGCTGAATTAATATGCAGCACGGGAGTTTCGGGCTTTCAGACTTTTAAACCTGTGTTTTGCATATATAATAAATTGCGTTTACATGCTGAAATTTTAAGCTAGTGCCGGAGTAAATGACGTCATTTTCTCTAGATCCAACCCTCTGAGGCCCAATCGGTCAGTTTTGAACGTGAGTAATGGAGGACCGTGAATTCAAAACTTACACTCAAAATAAACAGCCTTTGGATAAAACTCAAAGCTCAAAATTTTGCCAGTTACGTGTTAAGCGAACACGCCTTTAAAATCTGAAGAAAAAAAAGAAATGATTTTTTGATCATAGTACCACTTTAAGAAAAAGTATTAAATATTTTTAAATACCATCGTAGAAACATGTCAAGCATCAGTGACTGGTTTTGATTGGAGTCCATACCGTTAACAACAGTTTTAAATGTAAACAACTATTCTACGATCGCACTTTAACTTAAACCTATCATTGCGTCACAGAATGTTGACTTTAAACTTCGGACTATGGACTCGAAACTGAACACTGACCAAGAGATTGTAACATTAAAAAAAAAATGAAATACTGTGCTTCTAACGAAGTGTGGGCTCTGACTATCTTTTGGGTGGGGGGGAGGGCGCTTTTCCTGCGCATGCGTAAGACTTATTTTGCTTATAGGACTTTTCATGGTGGAGGGACTTTCAGACAAGAACCTCAAGTAAAGTTCAAACTCGGTAGCTCATCATTTAGAGGCGCTCCCGACGGCCGCTAGACCACGAAAGGGTACAAGACAGGTTAGAGGGGGGGGGGGGGATATTTATGAAAGAATTGTGTGCGAATTTTGTGTTTTCTTTGCACGCGATTTTAATTAATACATTTATTTCAAGAGAAAATGAGGGGACAGAGAATGAGGCTCCCGGTCCAGTCCTTGGGATATGTCATGTCCACGAAAGTTATTTTTAGACGAGCGGAAGTCTTCCGAGACGTCCGCATGCAGGCCAAGCTCGGTCCGATGTTTGAAAGAAAATATATATTCATCAGCCTTCCACGTGCGCCATCATTTTCTCTTTTCACTAAGAACCTGAGAGCGAAGCAAGACTG
>NC_090871.1:909434-914434 GCF_036669935.1 Montipora foliosa
AACGTGGCAATCGACGAAAGAAAGCACTGGTTTAAAATTGACAAGCGAACACGCTGGTTCGAAATTGACAATTGAACACGCTGGTTCGCAAGCGAACACGCTCGTTCTGTCCGAAATTTGTAGGTATAACCCTATTCCTTGATCAGCCTCTGCTTACAATTCAATTTACAAACACATAAGGTAACTACAAGCGCCTCCAATCTCAATAGCTGAATCGTCCGCTGAAACAACACACAAATCACACGGTGGAAGCGACACATGCAAAAACGTGACGTCACTACCCAAATATGGAGTATTACTTACATCCAAATATGGTCAAAAAAGGGTTCCTTACGCTGAGATGAGATCTTTCTTCTGTACTCACGTACGGCTCCATGATTTGCCAACTTGACGGCCGACCCCAGAGGATCGGCCGCCTCGTTGGCAATTACAAGAATACCAATTCCATCGTTTTGATGGCAGTTGCTGGTCCGGATTATGAATGCATTTACGCCGAAGTGGGTACAAATGGGAGAGTTTCAGATGGCAGGGTATGGAACAAGTGTACCTTATCCCAGGGAATAGAAGATGGTAGTGTTTCTCTCCCTCCAGCTGCAAAGTGCCTGCCTTACGGGGTGACTAAACTACCGTATGTTTTTCTTGGTGATGACGCTTTTGCTCTAAAGAAAAACTTGATGAAGCCCTAAGCACAAAACGGGCTTACTATAGAAAAGAGAGTTTACAAATATAGACACAGTCGGGCCAGAAGGAAATCTGAGAACCTTTTTGGAATAATTGTAAACAGATGGCGAGTATTTAAAACAGTCCTGCAATCGCCTCCAAGTACCACTGAATCCTTGGTTATGGCTGCATTAGTACTACATAATTACCTCAGAAAGAGCTCATCAAGAAATGTCTACTGCCCCACTGGACTCCTGGACACCGAGTCAAGTAGTGGAGAGTTAGTGACACATGGGCTTTGGAGGAGAGGCATTTGTACCTTTGTCTGTCCCAATCACTGGACAACATGCGCCAAATGATGCAAAACTGATCAGGGATACTTATAAAGATTATAAGCTAATTTCTCAGCTATGTACATGGAGAAATGACACTGCTTTTTCTCTTGAGGCTGCACAGGTTCCTTGACATGTAGGCATCTATCCAGCACCGCATTCTTCTTTGAGACGATTTCGTGTTCAGCTCTTCTCTTGGATGATTTTATTTGTTACTGAGCTTTTTACATCGCTTTCCTTGTTTTCCGGGTCACTTTCGAGATCTTCGTCTAGCTGTATCGTGTCTGGGCTTACCACGGATTGGGGATCTGCTCGTTCTTGTAGGCTGTCTCGACTTTTTCCTGCTTTAATCACGGGCATTAGGAACTGGAGTCTATCCCAATAAATCCAGGTGGATTTGTAATTTTCCCCGACTCCTTGTCCAGATTTTTTTTGGTTCATCTTGGCAACTTCGCGGCTAAGCTGAGATCTCAGCCCAACAATCTTATATTTAATATCTGCGATGGGAATGTCCAGCTCTTCCTTTATCGCCTCGTAGGCTTTGTCGCGTTTGTCTTTCAAGTGATAGTCGTTCGAAAACATGCCTCACAGGCATGGGTGTTCTTCCAAATAATCGATTGAAAGATCAATTTCTTTGTCAGTCCACTTCCTTGTTTTCGTTTTAGTTTGTTTTCGCTCAGCTACGTCCACAACATCTCCTTCCTTGTTCGCCATTTTTACAATAGGCTGTTTCATCAACGCGGACGGCATCGGCAACGAGATCATCGAGAGAACACCACAAAAGAATAGATCTAATTAGCAAAAACGATCGCTATGCAAGTGCGTTCTACATTTTGGAATATTTATTTGCCGTCCTCTGCAACAGAACATGAAATGATCAAATTTAGGGTTTAATCAAGAACGTAATTGCAAGACGGTATTAAAATTTTTCTTTCTTTTCTTTATTAACGCCGTTGATAATAATTTAGTCCCTGAATATTTCGCCAGCATTTTCTAAGTTTAACAAATTGCAATAATCGCGAAAGAGCTACAAAAACGAGAAGTTAGATTTTGAAACGACGTTTTCGTTACCGTCACGATCGTCGTTGCTAAAGATCTCTAATCAGCTGAAACTGACGTGTAAACAAAACGCGGTATCTGTGGATACAAACGAATGAGATGACGAATCTCGCATGCGCGAGTCAACTGACATGTTTGATATACCTGGCCAAACGAACCAATCATCACCAAACAAACATGACAACAAAAGAAATGCGTGATGTTGTTTGATCGAATGTTTGATGGAGTTCAAACACTGTTGTAAACTGGTTTATTATTAACAAAACGAAATCAAACTCGCTTGCATACAATATTTCTTCCCCCCCCCCCTTTTTTTCCGTTTCGAAAAACTGTCCTCTCCTTTTACACTGACTCCTATGCAAAAGGCATCTGTCAACAACTAATTATTTTGTTACATTATATAATCACGCAATTTCCGACGAACACCATCAAACACCATTAAACAAGGTGGCCAAACGGTAAAATGTTTGATGATGTTTGATCGTCAAAAATTTCCCGTTTGGCCAGGGCTTTAGAGAAACGTACAGCTAACTGATAGAAAAACATGTCATATGTTAAATTCGCAACTTTTAACGCATTCGCACAATATTGATTTCGTAAAAAAGGACGGTTCACCTGTATTAGGGTAAAAAGAGTGGGTAATTTTGTTTGCCACTATATTGATTTTACCGGCCATCAATCTCTTAGCGCTGTTGCCGGTATATCCACATAACACCCACAATCCCTGCTCATCCACTGCCAGATCCATTCCATTATATCCATTCGAATCGTACGTGTTGCTTCTCGGTGCGCAACTGCTAACGCTTATGTAAGCCTCTATTCCCTCTGAGCGCAGATTATACTTCACAATTTGGTTGGAACTTTCTCTGGAATATTAAAGGGAAGAGTTAGCGGATTCCGATACGATTAAAAAAACACCATTCTTTGTGTGGAGACAAAAAGCTAAATCATTCACCAAGTGTTAGAATGGGCTTTTTCGTGGCACGGCACTGTTTGTACTATAGCTTTAACAGCCATGAACATTTTATACTATCATGACAGGTAAAACAGGTGTTCTTATATATCACGGCCACTCGCCACTCAAGAAAAATGTTTAAATTCATTTCTCTAAACAACAACACCGCCTAAAAACATTCTTATATCTTGAAAGTTTTTATGACATCTTCACCTGTTTTAAGCTCTATTCATGTGAGCTGATAGTCGTCTTTATGTGCCGACAACAAAGGGATAATGCTCGAAACGTCACCTCACAAGTCTCTCCTCTGGGGAGAAACTTGTGACCATAAACCAACAGACGTTTGACATAAATAACGAATTCAGTGCCTTTCAGATGGTGATCACAGGCTGCATTTCAAATTGAAATAGGTTGGGAGGCTTTTTCCCAGTTTTCTCTTTTTCCCCAAAAATATTAAGGGGAATTATTAAAAGATTTACCATTTCACAATTCAGCTGATTTAAGACTTTTGCTCGTCAGCTCATCTCTCAGATGCATTCAAAGGGCACCGCTACATTATCATCCGGATAGCCAATTTGAAAACAAAACAAGATGGAAAAGATAATTGGCGTGATCGAGTGTGTTTTTTCTGCATTACTTAATTTTGTTTCATGAGTTTAAATTGTTTACTTTTTAGACAAAGATAATATTCAGTTTTAAAAGATAACAGGCTTATTTAATATTGAAATAAGGGAAAAATTAAAGTAAAAGGTACAATTACTCAAACAAAGGGGCCAATCTAGTTGTTTACCTGTTGTAGTAGAGATATTGTCCATATACGACAGCACCTGTTCCATCCCAGGCATAAGGCAGTGTGTACTTCCTGCGCACCAATCCTTCTTTAAACTTGTCCATGTTTTTATATTCTTCAAGTTCCCTTTGGTCATGATAATCCGGCATGACAAATATAGTCTCAGTTCCCATGATTCCTAGTGGGTCTTTCATCCATGCTCCATAAACATCCCTTGTGTTGTGGGTCACAGGTTTACCAACGGACTTGATGTTGGTGCAACTGTCTGCAGGAAAGCAAAGAAAGAAAAAGAAAAACGTTAAATTAGATCATGGCCCCACTAAAAAGTAAAGTAGTTTCGTCAGTCAGGAATATTGTCTTCACTTTTATACGAAGTATTGGTAACCTATGTAACCGCAACATTTCTGAGTTTTAATGCATATTAATCTCATTCTCAAAGCATGTTCTTTTTGTGTTAAGAACTTCCTAGGTATCATCCGAGTTGTAAAAAACAAGGAAAGCTAACAATTGGCTATGTTGTCCTTTCCAGTTTTCTTTATGAAATGTATTCCAGGGTTTTCGTTTGAGGCTGGAGGTTTCCTATTCCATGTCCGGTACTTTGATGCCAACATTTGAAGGGTTTATTTTATTTTTTATCATTACAGTCAATTCTCTTTAAGACGGACACCATCGGGACCGGCCTCAGCTGTCAGTCTTAGAGAGGTGTCCGGCTTATAGAGAGTCGGCGTAGCGTGACCCCAGGAAATTTAAGATAATAATGCTGAACCTGTGCACAGTGAATACGCGTCTGTTTAAAGTTTGTTTTAAGTTATTTGCTTGAACGAAAGCTACCTGTTTTAGATTACAATACAATTCGGTTGTCACCTCCAAGTTATTTTTCGAATGGGACAATGACTGATTTAATTTTAACTTGTACTGTATGTATCCCGGCGACAAGATAAAAGTTGTCAATTAAACGTCTGGTGTTAAAAAGAGTCACGTACAAGAATTTTTCTTCCCTAAATCGTAATTTGCGGTCACATTCAGCACCTCACAAGTGTCCGTTGTTCGTCTTATGGAGGTGTCCGTCTTATAGAGAGTTTGGTTATAGTAAAATGACTAAGAAACGGCCGGGACCAGCACCAGGTGTCCGTCTTATAGAGGTGTCCGTCTTACAGAGGTGTCCGTTAAGAGAGAGTTGACTGTATAATTTTCGTTTACTTAC
>NC_090871.1:921934-929434 GCF_036669935.1 Montipora foliosa
TGGCACACACAGTACGTCTGGGTTACCTGTGGTTTAAAGTGACGTTTTCGTCGCCGTAGCAGTCGTAGTTTCTTAAGCCCTGGCCAAACGAGAGCGAGAGTTGACGAGAGTTGAAACTCTCGCTTTCTTTTGGCCAGGAACTCTCATCCACTCTGGGCTACTCTCATCGACTCTCGTACAGACCGCCCCTCCCCTCCAAAAAAAAAATCGGAGAGGAACGGTCTGTGATTTACCGTTAGTAATCGTGTTCTGGAATAATTTTGCATACATTATTTAGTAATCTACGCTGACCAAAATTTGCGTGGCTCATATTTCGTTTGGAGCTAAATTCTCAAAATGGAGGTCAATGAGGTAGATTTCAAAGGTGCATCGAAGAGCGTCTCCGATAGTTTTAAGATACCTTGGCTTTATAGCATAGAAGCACTCTTAAAGGAGAGGATGTATTTGCAAGTCTTCCAACCACGTACGGCTCTGATCTTCAAAACAGCACAGATCGTTCCCGATGAGCTGTTATTTTCCTCGGTGTGTACATTCTCAAATCTTCCATGGCATCACGCTTTGTAGATTGTACTTGAGAATGGCTAGGCTGGTTGGGATTACATTGACTGGTAAGGAATAGCGGGAGACGTTTTCGAGTGGACAATCTTTTGAATAGTGCTATATTCACCTCGTGAAGAGCGCTTTTGTTTCTTTTGCGCTGACAATTCCTACAAATGTACGTCGAATCAATTTCCACTTTACACTCCATAGATAACAATTCCGCTCGTACTTTTAAAGAAAAACCTCTTTGACAATCAAAAAGATTTTATATTCGTATTTTGTACCGTGCTCAAAGTACACACGAACGAACTCATCGTAAAATCTCTCACGGTGTTGATGTGGAGAAATAAAAATAAAAGCCAATCAAAACTCGTTGTTTCAATGATGTAATGATCGATGGGTAATAACCAATCAAATCATTTTCCACACATTCCAGGAAAAATCACGTGGTATGGAACACGATTATCAACGGTAAATCACAGACCTTTCCTCTCCGAATTTTTTTTGAGTGGAGGGGCGGTCTGTACACAGGCTAACTCTCGAGAACTCTCATCAAATTTAAACCTGCTCAAATTTTTCATGAGAGTTTTGTCTCGTGTTTTGGGGTTAGCAGTTACTGTTTTTTTTTTTTCAGCGGGCTCGGAAACAAAAGGAAAAAAAGTATGGTGTCGGATTCGAGAACCAAGGACAACACCAAGGCTGAAAATACCGGCTGGCTGGTCGCCGCCATATTTACGTCGGAAAAGTTTTTCCAGGGTGTTTCGATTCCCAGGCTCTCTCTTTTGTTTGAGCGTGAAACTCTCGACAAACTCTCGTCAACTCTCGCACTCGTTTGGCCAATTTTTCTTTACTTTCATCGACTCTCAAGAGCTCTCGTGAGTTTCAACTCTCATCAACTCTAGCTCTCGTTTGGCCAGGGCTTTAAACTCCATAATATCGTAAAAGGCGAAATGAGAGAGATCGACACTGCATTATGGACTTCTGTTAGCGTCCAAATGGTCTCGTAGACCATTCTTGTAACCGCCGTTTTTTAGTATTATCGAGGTAGAAAACCAAAAAAAAAAAAAAAAGATTCAAAAGAGCGTATAGCCGCTACCAATTCACCGCACTTTCGAGCCGTTTTCCCTACGCACAGTTATCTCCACGGTGACGTACGCGTTAGGTTTAGAAGAATTGAAACTAAAAAGCCCAGAGCGATACCTCACCACATGTATCCTGCATAAATACGACAGAGAACGTTAAAAAAGGTAGCGTTTATTCGATTTTTCTGGTGTCTCCATAATACTGAAATATTAAGCGTGAAAAGACAATTTAATTCTTGATCATCGCCGTCGAGATGGACATGATTTTAAAGTCGTGCTTTTAAGTTTAGATACGGCCTTTGAATGAAAGGGAGGCTGGAAGTCTAGTTTACCTTCTCACTGCTTTTCACGTCAGTTAATTAAACTGACTATTTAAGCGCAGGCTTCTTTTCTAGGTAAGTCCGATGATCAATCCCCTCCTTTTTCATCTTTTTTATCTTCACTTTATTAGCCGGAGGGGAGGGATGCGTTCAATACGCTCTCCCCTCCCCACACTAACTCTGGCACCAACTCTGGTCAGATTATTAAGAATATTAATACTGCCTTGAGACACTACGCTCATTAAGTAAGTTTAATTAGATTAAGTATTGAGACTTGCCAGTTCCAGTACGAGATCTTGAGTGGACAAGGATCTTTTGGTGCGCAAACTGACTGTGGCGTTGTCAAGTGCATCAATCTGCAAAGACATTGCAATAAATTTGAATCAAAAACTTAAAAGATGGAAATTATTAAAGCGGCCGGTTATTTGGACATAGAGAAGTCTATCGCCCCATAAAATGAGCAAGGTCGCCACATTTTGGGGAAAGAGCAACCTTGCGCGTTTCAACTATTGCATTGAAATGAATTTGGGATTTCGTGAAAGATTTTTCAGGGCCTGTCTATATGAGGCAAGCCAGCCTGGTTAGGCGGGCTGGGGCCCGTTTCTCGAAAGTCCCGAAACTTTACGGGCCATTTTCGGGTGTCACAATTCCCTTTGATTCTCAAGAACGGAGAGGATTTAAGTCATCAAACCTGATAGTCATTTTTCTTTTTGTTACCTTGAAAACATGTTAACAGACTGGCTGAACAAAACAAGTGGTTGGCAGTTTCACGAATGGGTTTTCGGACCCGAAAAGTTTTCGGGACTTTCGAGAAACGGGCCCCCGACCCGGTAAAAGGACTAAAGTGTTTACAAAGACGATTCCAGCCCTATTTACCCGGATGAATTTCAGAAATTTGTTTACGTGTCTTGTAACCGTCAAAGTCACGCACTGGGTAACTGGTGAATTTTCTTGCTTTGGTTCGAAGCGAAGGTTCATTTTAACTCTAGCAAGTACGGGATGCATTTTAAAACGAAAGATGCAAAAATAATCCTGTGATTATGCAAATCTGGCTACGTTTTCAAGGCAACCCACGCGTCATGAGAATTTTTCATTCCGGCAAACCGGGGTGGACCGTTTATATGAGAATTTTTCAGCCCGGCTGGCCGAGATCTCAGCAGCAGTCATCTAATTCCTGTACATGTGGTAGTGGCCATCTCGAAAGCACTTTTTCTCACTCAAGTACAACTAGTCTGTTTCCTTCTTTCTTTTAATTGTTATGTCCATTATTTATTTTCTGAAATAGTGCACAATAATAATAATAAATCTTGAATCTTGAAATCAGACCGGGATCTCGGCAAGCGGGCCAGCCCGCCTTCTCATATAAACGAACCGAACTTATACTAAAGAAAGTAGGCAGTAGCCGAGATCTCGGCAAGCGGGCCAGCCCGCCTAATCGGGCTAGCTCGTCTCATATAATTTCTTTTTTAGGAATTTAAAAATTCCTCGTAACAATCATCAAGTACCCTATAGCTTTTCTGCTCCTTTTTCAGAAATCCAACAATCTTTAACGAATAAGAATCCTCTTTATAATTTAGTGGGCCTAAAACTTTCAGGCTTTCCTTTTGGCGTTTCTGCCAAAGCAGAGTTCGTAACTGCGATAGTCTTCAATGTCAAGGGCAAGGTATCTTTTAGATAGTCGTCTATCAGTTCTCTTTTCCTTCTTTTTAACACCCTGTAGAGTCTTCTGACAGCTAGGATTAAATATTGGATGCATGCAGCTATTTTTCATGCACGGGGATGATGTCATAGTGATCTTGCGATCATAATCGGGTGCTCCATAAATGCACACCCTTTCTTATTCAGTCGACTAACTGCGAAATTCTTGCCACGCAAAGATACTTTGAAACTTAAGTGCTACAGAGAAGAATACTATTATACAACAAGTTGAAAATCCATTTTACACCGGCAAGAGCCTGGAAATACTTACAGCCATGAAAGCGAGAAGAAGGCAAACAAGATGACGATATAGAAACATTTCGGTGGTTGAATAACTTGATAGCAGCAAATCTGAAAGAAAAATGAGTTGGCAAACACTACAGTAAACATTTATATATCTAGTAGATCAATTAGAAAAAAAAAACTAGTTTCGTATTTAAAAAAAAATACACGACTTGAGATTCACTTACCGATCCTTTATAAACTCTGGACGTTTAAAACTTTTGTTGAGTTCTTCTCTTGAGGAGATTCAATGAGAAATAAAATCCTTCGAACGACTCAAAGAAGATAAAAAGGAATGGCGATAGCAACAGACGCAGAGGAAGTGAAAACTGCATGCAGAATATCCCGTTGCACTGATGCATGACTAACGCCAAGCAGATCGTATAACTCATGACCAAGGTCAAAGCCAAGATCGATCTCCCAGTTTCTGAATCGACTTTCTCTTTGACGAAATTTACTTCAATCCGGTCGTTTAAAAACCCTTTTTCCAAAACTAGTTTGAGTTCTCCCCTTTAAAGAGGTTCAGTGAGGAAAAACACGCCTTCGAAGGACTCGAAAAAGGTAAAAAAAAAAATGGCATCAGAAAACAGCTGCAGAGGAAGTAGGAATTGCGGAATATTCCGGCATTTGCGCTGATGCTTGGCCGACTCCAAGCCGGAAGTGTAACTCCATACTTCGGTCATAGCGAAGATAGCTTCAAGTTCAGTAGCCTGCAAATCATCAGCCGCCTCTCATCGCTGATTGGCCCAAGCGGCGGTTAGCGATGAGAGGCGGGTGTATTCGCAGGTTACAAGTTCAGGTTTATTAGAAAACTGATGCACATTAATAACAACAATTACAAGCAACACAAAGCGACCTGCGCTCTTCGGTGCACTGGCGTTTCAATTTTCTCTCAACGCAGAAAACATAACATAAAAGAAAGTAATAAATGGCAACATGGCGCGCGGTCCCCGGATGTAACTGCAACGGAGAGGCCACCGGAGAAACTACAGCTCTAACGAATTAAAACAAATTTGATGCAAGTGTAGAATGCGTTTTAGGGCATTTCTCTCCCTTCCTCTGCAAAAAAAAAAGTGTTTAAGGTGTTGAGGACATCGTGAGCATAATGTGGAAAATTCCGTTTTCCACATTGACTTCAGCGACTTTTCTCCGAACCCAACTAGCGGGTTACTGCGCCACCTCTGTACAGGTAGTACAACGAGAACAAAATGGAATCATCACAAAATAATTACGACTGCGCACATATTACGCCTATACTTGAGAGTTAGGAGGAAGGTAGAAAGAGTAGGAGCACGATTACGTAATCAAGTAGATGGCAATGTTTACCCTAGTAAAGGAAATGGGATCTTTTGGATGTTGACTCGGACAAAGTCTAATTTCTCTTTTGCAGGAGTCAAACTAACAACCTTTCGATTATTAGTTGTGCCAAGTTGTTCTACCGCTGAGCTATAAGAAGCCTGTCTATCTATACTGCTAGGATGGCTGAAATTGCGCAAATGATGCATTCTCGCAATATTGTCATGAAGTCGGATGTCAAACGTTGACCCCGGTAAATGAAATGAAGAGCATGATGATGATTTTTTCGATTTTTGATTAAATTCGATCTTTCGAAAGTTTGTTAATCGCTATCCTCAAGAAAGTTCAATGAGGAATAAACTCCCTGAAAGGAAACAGGTCGGTTTTCGATAGCTTTTCAAGGTACCGGATTTAATAATGAACATAGCGGACATGTTTATTTTCCGTTGTGAGGCCGACTCCAAAAGCATTGGGAGTCAAGAAATGTTTTTTACATTCTGGAGATTAGAGAATAAAAAAAAAGCTAATTAACTTATCGCGTGAATGAAATGCCATCAGATCGATTATTCCGTTTATTAAGCAAAATGAGGCGTTGTGACCATGGTGTGACCATGGCTTCCTGAGATACCCAAGTCCAAAAAGAAAAATAGAGAAACGAAAAAAAAAAGGCAAAGAATCTTAAATTTCTAGCGTCAAAGTAGCCGACGTAAAATGGTAAACAACAGGACGAAACGTCCTGCCTTCAGCCTCAAACGAAAACTCTGTGGAAACAGACACAGAGGAAGTAAAAACTGCAAAACATCCCGTTACACTGATGTATGACTAACGACAGGCAGCTCGTCGAGTAACTCATGACTGAGTTCAAAACCAAGAACGACCTCCCAATTTCACTTTTCTTTTCGACGAATAATTGCAACTAACGCTAACTTTGCTTTCCGATCTTCTATAAACCCTCTTTCCAAATGTTTGTTGTATACTTCCCTCAGTTGAGGGTTTTTTCCAGTTCTTTCGAAGAACTCAAATGACGTCATAAAAAGGAATGACGACAGAAACAGGTGCAGAGGAAGTAAACATTGCAGAATGTCCATTTACGCTGATGCTTAGTCGACGACAAGCCGGAAGTACAACTCCATACAACAGTCACAACCAAGATTGCGTCGAGTTTAGATTTATTATAGAAAACTGATACACATTACTAACAGAGAGCATAGCAATCGCTAATCTGGGGGGCTAATGTGATCAAAATCACGTTTTATTATGTAAGATATATAAAAGGAAACGTCAGAGGTTATCCCTATCAAGGACGCTCCAGATGTAAAATAAGAGGAAGTTATAATACAATTTAAAATCTAAGAATTATTACTGGGTTGCCAGTATGGCAAACCCAGTCGGGATCTGCGTTTCATTTGTTTATTTTATGGGGCAATGCGTCGATTTCCCTGGTGCACACAGGAGAACATTTTAAAATGATTAAACCTGCAATGGCGTCGAAAGTCATTGTAACGCGCTTGGCGTTTTAGTGCATCTTTAAACAAAATGTACCCTTATGAAGCTCATGAATGGAACGTCAATTGGATAAACAAGACAAATATATCTGAAAACTTAACAGCGGCGAGTAATGGACTTCGACAATAATCTATCGCCCCAAGAGAAAATGAGGGGACAGAGAGGGAGGCTCAGGGCGTTGGCCGGGATATGTTATGTCCACGAAAGTTATTTTTAGACGAGCGGAAGTCTTTGTTCTAGCGGACATCTGTCTTCCGAGACGTCCGCATGCAGTCTTGCCTCGCTCTCAGGTTCTTAATGAAAAGGGAAAATGACGGCGCACGTGGAAGGCTGATGAATATTTATTTTCTTTCAAACATCCGACCGAGGTTGGCCTGCATGCGGACGTCTCCGAAGACTTCCGCTCGTCTAAAAATAACTTTCGTGGACATGACATATCCCAAGGGCTGGACCGGGAGCCTCCCTCTCTGTCCCCTCATTTTCTCTTGATCGCCCGTCGAGCCGAAATCAAAGTGAGCTGTATTTCTAATATTTTACCAAGTGTGCTGTTATGTGGAACACTGAAACCAAATGGAAAATCGTCTGGTAACTTATGGGTTTAACAAAGACAGAGAAGGAATTGAACAACTTGGATCTGCACAGTCTTCCGGTAACAATTGGAAATTTCACTAATTCTTGTTAGTCAAAAATTATTTGAAGGAAAGCTGTGTCACCCATTTTTTGCTTGATAATTCAAGTAAAGGGTTTTTCAGTGAAGGGTTTGATGCTGAACACTG